>NC_089584.1:83201871-83501871 GCF_019320115.1 Miscanthus floridulus | reverse complement strand
AAGAGAACTTTGAAGATGACACAGGAAACTGTGCTGGATTTGAAATCAGCATGGTAGGGCGGCACTGCCGCCCCCTAAGGCCGGCACTGCTGCCCTCAGTAGCTTCACTATTTCATCTTCAATTTTCTCGTTCTGGTTAAATCCTATTTCCAATAGTGTCTATTCATCATCACAATTTTAGAATCACAGTCTAGATAGAGAACACATGAAACCCTAGCCATGGATTTAAAAGATTGAGTATGAAAAACTTTAAAACAATTTTTGATAAGTGAATCCAATCCATTCTAAACTTCATCAGCTATATGAAATTGGGTATAGCAGTTATAATCTGCGAGGGGTGCCCATAATGGTCCCAAGGGTGGCATTGCCGCTCTCCCCAAAATCATCCAACCAGTGAAATCCAAAATCAACTCGATTCAACCATCAAAAACCTTTCTAAATCCTTCATACTCCCCCTAGAAACTGAAATCCATGACCAAAAGCTTCACATTGCATAGATCGAGTAGGGGTTAGGGTTTCACCTTGCTTCCAAACTGTTGGAGTGGAGGGAGAAGAGAAGAAACGGCTCGGCTAGGAGCCTCCTGCAGTGACCAGCGAAGAAGAGTCTCGATCGGCTGTAGGGGTGGCACTGCTGGGGTGGCAGTCCACGAAGAACGGCGGCGGTGCATGCTTGTGAGAGAGGAAGAGAGAAGCACAGGCATCGGCGTCGGTTGGGAGAGAAGGAGAGAGTTGCGTCAAGGGCCAGAGAAGAAATAAGTAGAAGAAAACGGGCCCTGTGACCCAGCCAAAATTGGCTGAAAATGGCCCAGTTTTCAGAGAGCGGCACTGTCGGCCATAATGGGCGGCACTGCCACCCTGGCAATCTTGTAGGGATTACGCTGTAACTTTATGACCTCCTTAACCTCATATATGGATATATATTCTCTAAATATCATGACCAGTAAGCAATCAATAATACAGACAATGGTCATGACACTTAGTTGGCCTTTTAAAGTGGTTTTGAAACACAATGTAATATCTTTTTAAATCATTTTCCTATATTGCTAGGTTGTCAAATAGAGGTGTGCCATATTTCAAACCATGTTACGAGAATCAAGTATATTTAGCTCACTACGCAAAGCACAAAACCTTGACTCATCGAGAGGCTTAGTGAAGATATCTGCTAGTTGTTTTTCAGTGCTCACATGACAAATTTCGATATCTCCTTTGGTTTCGTGGTCTCTCAAGAAATGATGTCAGATGTCTATGTGTTTGGTTCTTGAGTGGCTTACGGGATTGTTTGCAAGCTTTATGGCACTTTCATTGTCACACAAGAGTGGAATTTTGGTAAATTGACATCCAAAATCACGAAGGGTTTGCTTCATCCAAAGTAGTTGAGCACAACATGCACTGGCTGCAACATACTCGGCCTCAGCGGTGGAAAGGGCTACATAATTTTGCTTCTTAGAACTCCAAGACACTAGGGACTGTCCAAGGAATTGACATGTCCCTGAAGTGCTTTTTCTATCTACCTTGCAACCGGCATAATCAGAATCCAAATAGCCAAGTAGATTGAACTTAGAGCCTTTGGGATACCACAAGCCAAGGTTAGGAGTGTGTACTAAATATCTCAAGATTCTCTTAACAGCCACTAAATGGCATTCTTTCGGGTTAGCTTGAAATCTAGCACACATACACACACTAAGCATTATATCCAGCCTAGATGCACATAAGTAAAGTAAAGAGCCAATCATGGAACGATATACCTTGATGTCGATGGCTTTCCCTTCTTCATTTAGATCAAGATGTCCATTAGTTGGCATGGGAGTTTTGATAGGCTTGGCATTCACCATGTCGAACTTGTTAAGCATATCATGGGTGTACTTGGTTTGGCTAATGAATGTCCCTTCCTTCATTTGCTTGATTTGAAATCCAAGGAAGAACTTCAGCTCACCCATCATGGACATCTCAAATCTCTTAGTCATAATCCTACTAAACTCATCACAATACACATGATTAGTACTACCAAATATTATGTCATCGACATATATTTGGCACACAAATATATCATTTCTAACTTTGTGAGTAAAGAGTGTAGGGTCGGCTTTGCCTATTTCAAAGCCTTGTTTGAGCAAGAATTCCTTAAGGCATTCATACCATGCTCTTGGTGCTTGCTTAAGCCCATAGAGCGCCTTTTGGAGTTTATAGACATGGTTTGGGAACTTGGGATCTTCAAACCCCGGTGGCTGCTCCACATACACCAACTCTTGTATTGGGCCGTTGAGGAATGCACTCTTGACATCCATTTGGTACAGCTTGAAGTCATGATGGGCAGCAAAGGCTAGAAGCATTCGAATTGCTTCAAGTCTTGCCACCGGTGCATATGTTTCTTCAAAGTCCAAGCCCTCTACTTGAGTGAAGCCTTGGGCCACCAATCTTACCTTGTTCCTTATCACCACACCATTTTCATCTTGCTTGTTGCGGAAGACCACTTGGTACTAATAACATTGGTATTGGGCCTTTCCACCAAGTTCCACACTTGGTTTCTCTCAAAGTTGTTGAGCTCTTCTTGCATGGCCATGACCCAATCTGGATCTCCAAGTGCTTGTTCTACCTTGAGAGGTTCCAAAGAGGAAACAAATGAGTAATATTGACAAAAATTTGCTAAATGTGAGCGAGTTGTTACCCCCTTTCGAATGCTCCTAAGAATGTTATCAACGAGGTGATCCCGTTGTATAGTTTGACGTAGCCTTAGATGCTCAACACCTCCTTGTTCTTCTTCTAGACCTTCAGTCTCTTCTTGTCCAAAAATAGGTTCTAGGTTGAGCCCTTGAAGTGGTGGAGTAGGAGTTGAAGCAGCTGTTGCTGAGGTGGATGGGGCGACACTGCCACCCTGCTGATGTTCAGCAGGTGAGTGCTGCCCTTGTCGATGAAGTACGTTAGCAAAAATTTGTGCAGCAACAGCCTGGGATCCTCATCATAAGTGGCTCGATCTTCTTGTGGCCTAATGTCACCTATAGCCATTTGCTTGATTGCCTCACATGGTGGATCCTCCTTTCCTACAAGACTTGAATCAACTTGCTCCACTTGAGAGCCATTAGATTCATCAAATGTCACATCTACCGTGACTTCAACTCTTCCCATGGTTTTGTTGAAGACACGATAGGCATGCTCATTTGATCCATAGCCAAGAAGAATTCCTTCATCAACTTTAGGTGCAAATTTAGAGGTTTTGGGTCTCTTGTTAAGTATAAAACACTTGCACCCAAACACTCTAAAGTATGACACCTTTGGTTTGTTACCGGTTAGAAGCTCATATGAAGTCTTCTTGAGTTTCTTATGTAAGTAGAGACGGTTGATGGCATGGCAAGCGGTGTTGACGGCATCACTCCAAAAGAGGTCTGACGTCTTGTATTCATCTAGCATTGTCCTTGCCATATCAAGAAGTGTACGGTTCTTCCTCTCTACTACACCATTTTGTTGAGGGGTGTAAGGAGTTGAAAACTCATGCTTGATGCCCTCATCATCAAGAAACTCTTCAACTAGAGTGTTCTTGAATTCGGTCCCATTGTCACTTCTTATCTTCTTGATAGGAAGACCGAACTCCCTTTGTGACCTTCTCACAAATATTTTGACTTTCTCTTGCACCTGGGACTTATCATAAACAAAGAACACCCAAGTGAAACGGGAGTAATCATCAATAATAACTAGACCATATTTATTACCCCCGATGCTTATGTAGGCGACCAGTCCAAAGAGATCCATGTGAATCAACTCCAGTGGTTGTGTGGTAGTCATGATGCTCTTTGATGGATGTGGTACACCTACTTGCTTTCTGGCTTGACAAGCACTATAAATCCTGTCTTTCTCAAATTGAATATTGGTTACTCCAAGAATGTGGTTGTCTTTTAGAAGTTTGGCCAAGTTCCTCATCCCGACATGAGCCAGTCGGCGATGCCATAGCCAACCCATGCTAGATTTTGCCACTAAACAGGTCTCAAGCTTAGCTTTACTTTTGCTGAAATCAACTAAGTAAAGCTTGTTCTTGAGGTGACCCGTAAAGACAATTGAGGAATCCTCCCTCTTGGAGACTTCCACACCCTTATCCGTGAAGAGACAATTGTAGCCCATCTCACATAATTGAGAGACGGATAGTAGATTGTATTTTAAGGAATTAACATGTAAGACATTTGTAATTGAATGATCAAGTGAATAGCTACTTTACCAAGTCCAATCACACCCCCTTTTGAATTATCACCAAATATGATATTCTCATTTGAATTTGTAGTTGGGGAATATGATGAGAACAAACTTCTTTCTCTGGCCATATGATTTGTACAGCCACTGTCAAGCACCCAACTTAACCCACCGAAGGAGTATTCCTGCAACACAAGTTTAGTTCCTAGTCTTAGGTCCCCAAATATTCTTGGGGCCTTGCATGTTAGTCACAAGAACTTTAGGAACCCAAATAGAAGCATTATGATAAACATTTCGACCATTGCCAACAAACTTGGCAAACACCTCCCCCTTGCTGTTGTGCTACAAAACAAAGTTAGAATCCAAACATTGAGGAGGTGTTTTTGCCTTTGGTTGATAAGCATATCTATTTGGAGTGACCCAGATAGATTTCTTTGGTTTCTAAACAACCTGCTCTAGAAGTGACACCTTCTTCTTGGGCTTGACATGAGCAGAGGAGTAGGAGGTGGTCTTCCCTTTTCTGTGGGGAGCGGCACTGCCGCCCTTCACAGCGGCACTACCGCCCATAGGCCGCGATGCTGCTCTGGGCTGGCCTTGTGCCATCTTCTGTGCAGACCTATCTGTACCTTCCTGCCCTTTGCTCATGAACTGAACACACTCATATCCATTTATTACCTTTCTCCTATTGGTTTTACCTCCATGAGTATGCCCAAGCCCATCTTTGATGCATGGATTTCTTCCATCTTTGTATTGTGGCCTCTTTAGTTTTTCGCCTTTGCCACCAGCAGGTTTCTTACCTTCCATGCCCCTTTTTCCTAACATAGCATTAAGCCTAGCAATCTCCTTTTTCATGACCTCCAAGTTTGCAAGGTTAGTGGAATAAACTTTTAAGTCAAGATTATAGCATTTTCCACACCCTTGGCTAGTGGAGGGAATAGAAATGTCATTTGTGTCGGAGGGAAGTGGGGTGCTCTCGCATAGAAGGTTATATTGCTTCTCAAGTTTGTTGTGCTTTTCAACTAAGACACAATACTTGTCATTGAGTGCAATATTTGCCTTCTTTGTGAGAGCATGTCTCTTTGTTCTTCGGCCAAGGCCTTGTTCAAAGAGTCCACCTCACTTCTCTCTAACTCAAGAGCTTCCTTGCAGCCAATATACATCTTTTTGGTTTCCTCAAGATAATCATCTCTATTGGCTAGCTCAACTTTGACACTTTCTAGTTCCTCCATTAGATTCATGATGAAGAGCTTAGTTTTAGAATCTAACTTTTTAGTCAACTTAACATATTTCTCAACATCACTAGTATCATCATCACTAGAATCACTAAGTTCACTACTAGAGATGTCACTAGGAGGTGGAGGAGATTTAGCTTTTCGATTTACCTTCTCACCCTTTGCCATAAGACAAACATGAGTGGAGCGGTGGTCATCATCATCGGACATGTTGTTGAAGAGCCTTGATGTAGAGGATGGCTTTTGAATAGCCACGGTTGCAATCTTCACATCCTCTTCACTTGACTCTTTAGTTGAGTCCCACTCATGCCCAATGTGTGCCTCTTCCATTTGCTTGTATCTCTTTTTGTGCTCATGCTTGCCCTCATTGTTGTCCCTCTTATATTTGTTCTCTTTCTTGTCATAAGGACACTTAGCAATGAAGTGCTCCGTGCTGCCACAATTGTAGCAAGTTCTCTTCTTCTTATTTGGGAACCTTCTTTGCACTATTTTGTACCCATTCTTTTTCAACCCCTTGTGATAGCTCTTCATGAATAAAGCCATGTCATCAATTTTCATATAATCAGCCCCATCATCTTCATCTTCACTTGAGGATGAACTTGGATCATCATTTTGTGGAGTTGACTTGATTTCCTTGGGTTGACTTCTTGATGCTTGCTTGCTGCCCTTTACCTTGTTGGAGATGCCTTGATTGCTTGATTTGTTGGCCTTGAGAGATACTTCCTTGATCTTCATGCCTTCTAGCTTGGCTTGCAACTCACCAAGTCTTCTCCTCTCATTAGCTTCTTCTCTTTGCATGTCAAATGTCAACAATCTTCCAAGCACATCATTAGGTGTGAAGTGCTCAAACTTCTTCTTATCCCTAATCAAGGTGACTACGGTCTCATTTCTTGGTGAGTAGGCCTCCAACATAACCTTCACCACTTTGTGAGCATCAAGCTCATCACACCCATAGCCTCTAATCTTGCCCACCAAGGTCATTAATCTATCAAACATCTCTTGTGGCCTCTCTCCATCTACAATCACGAACCTATTGAGCTTGGCCATCAATAAATCAATCTTTGCTTTCCTCACTTTATCTACACCTTCATGTGCTAGATGCAAAGTGTCCCAAATCTATTTTGCAACATTGACATTCATCACTCGGTTGTACTCATTTCCATCCAAGGCACTAAGGAGAATACTTGTGGCTTGGCCATTGAGATGGACAGCAGCTAGCTCTTCATTTGTTGGCGCTTCAGGATCTTTCGGTGGCTGCAATCTATTCACCACAATCTCCCAAAGACTGGGGTGAAGACCTACAAGATAGGCACTCATCAAGTGCTTCCACTTGGAAAAGTTTGTCCCATCAAAATGAGGCAACTTTCCCACAGGTACATTGACAAAGGACCTTTTGTTATGGTTAGACAAATAAGAATAATTAAAGGATACGGCGGCATATTTGTTCTTGTTGTTGTTGCTGCCCTTGTCCTTGTTATCCTTCTTTTTATCCTTGCTCTTCACCTCCTTGCTATCTTTTGAAGCATGGTATGACACATCATCATCTCCATTGTCCGAGCTACTAGAGAGCTCACTAGATGATGCATCATACTCATTCTTCTCTCGCTCTTGAGTTCTTGCTGCTCTTGCCTCTCTTGTGATTCTTCTTTCTTCTTTTCTCTTCTTGTCTTTGAGACACTGCTCTTCCTTCTTCTTTTCTCTAGCTTCTCTTGTCGAGATCTTTGCGGCTTTTCTTTCTTTTCTTGCCTTTCTTCTTTCGGTATCGGTGGTCTTGGGTTCTTTGATGGTGGCATCACTTGCTGTGGACATGGACAGCTCGCTGCTGCTGCCGACATCCTCAACGTGCACACCACTTGCATCCGCAACGCGAACATTCTTTGAACCTTCTCCTTCTTCCATACTTCATGCGGTGAAGCGTATGCGAAGCAACCTCGCTCTGATACCACTTGTAGGATCTACAGGAAGACAAAGAAGGCCCAGAGGGGGGTGAATAGACCTATAAAAATTCAACTCAAAACTCTGTTAGAATAGAGGGCAGCACTGCCGGCCTTACAGGGTGGCACTGCCGCTCTACAAAAAATAATCTAACACAGTTGAGATTTAACAGATATGAACCTGACCCCACTAGCTGCTTAATCCTGCAATATAACTTCAAGATCCAGTTCGAAGACTGGATACCACAGAAACTTCACACAAATGTAAATCGAGCAACTAAACCCTAACAACAGCTAGCACCAAAGTAAACAGCAAGTATAATAAAGACGAAGCACGCAAGACACAAGATTTATCCCGTGGTTCAGCTCACCACTAAGGTTTGCCTAAGTCCACGTTGTTGAGGAAGCCACAAAAGGGTTGAGCTTGCCACAAAGGCTTGCCTTACCCTCGTTCTCAAATCAAGAGAGTGAACTCTTGAAGTGAGGGGTGATTTCTTAGCTTTCGAATGAGGTTACAAACCTCCCAAGACTGCCACACAAGTTGGCAAGCACAAGGGCGATGCCTAGCCGGCTAGGAGCAAGCTCCAAGAGTAACAAACCCTAGAACCACCGGCCAAACATGAACCAAATACTCTTAGACTTTGGGAATCAGTGGATCTACTCTCCAATCGAGTTTTGCTGCCTTTTCTCTCAAGTTTTGATGGTTGGTGTAACACCCCAGGTGTTTAGCTTCCACATTTGCACTACATTTCATGAACATGAGCATCATGCATCCATTCGTGAACTTATATCACATGAAACATGATTTCGAAACATTGCAACATGTATATTTCATGTGTGTTGTTTCTTTTATGAAATGTAAAGTGTGCAACACTTAAGTGCAACATGTGCCACTCCCTTAGTGAAACAAGGTTAGTTAGTACTATGCAACACACTCATGAAACATGTGAAACATGGCCTTGAAACAAAGGTAACATTTCACTTGTTCTTCCATGTTTCAATGCCTGTGATGCCTGATTCTTGTGTGATCAATGTATGGTGTGGCCAATTATTCTCCTAAGAACCTTAGTTATACTTAGGATGTCATTTGGAACATTGTTCATGTTGATCATTTTGCCTAATTAGGTTTCCAAGTCATGGTTGACCAATTTGGACCCCTAGAGCTCCTGTGTTTGACTGTTTAAAAAGTGTAGCTTAGGATGTTTGCATGTCTGAGCAACCTAAAACAAAGTTGTAGCAAATTATATAAGGAACAAAAGTTGTTTTATGGCCATCTCATGCAAGTGTGCACAACATGTTCAAAAAGGACCCACAAGTCAGTTTTGGGGTTGTATTTGACACTTAGAAATTTTCTAAGTATAAGGGCTGGATTTCAGTTTCATGTACCCAACTTATTCATCTTGTAGCTCCCAAATCAAGCCGATTTAGCTCATACTCCAATTGGCAAACTTGTAGTACTCACTTGGATCTTGAACTTTGTCATTTACATAATGAGTTGGATCATCACGGTTTAGGAGTAAATCAGTGTTAAACTTCGCCTGTCAGTCGGAATGGATGACCTCTGAAACACGAGCTTCAGACCGGTCATGGCTGACCAAGATTAGGTGATGGCCGCCGCGTGGCTGCCACACGCCCGGCTCATCCTGACCGCGCCACGCGCTGGCCGGCTTGAAGTGGCGAACACCCTGCTGCCCTCTGCACGCGCTCTACCTCCTCCTTCACTTCTTCTGCTCGCCAGAAGCGCCGAAGCGGAGCCCCCACCCGCCATTGTCCCGCCAAGCAGCTCCGCCGACGCAGAGAGCGCTCGCCATCGCCTTCTACCTCGCTCCAGCTAGCCGGAAGCTTCACATTGCTTAGCTCCATCATCTCCACCGACTTGTAGCGTCAAATCGACCTTAGCTGAGGAACCTTGGCCTGTTTCCGACGCCGTAGCCATGGCCAGACCTCGCCGGTGTTGCGATTCATCATGGCCAGAGCATCACCGCACCACTCCTTCTTCCCTCGCCTTAGTTCCATCTTCCCTAGCACGCGTAGTTGCTCTAGCGTTGATGTTACTGGTGAAGCCAGTCCGGCCAAGCCGGAACACGGCCGCGCACCGTCGCGCCATGGTCACCGCCGATGACCTTCCGTGGCCACGCTCGAGCACTTCACCTCAGCCTATAGCGGTAGCATAGATAGGTCCGTCGTGATCCCAGGAGGCCTACGAGCATCTTAACATGGCATTGGGCGCCGTACTTCGCCAGAGCTCCGCCATGCGCCATGGCCGAGCCGCCGTGCGCCATGGCCGACATACCTAGGGTTCGGTAGAGGTTGCGTGTAGGACATGGCTAGATGTGGTTCGTCGAGGCGAGCACACCGGTGCCGTCGCTTTCGCCGGAGGAGCCACCGTCGGCGAGCAAGACCACCGCCGCGCCATCAAACGCCGCCTCCTCTATTTTGTCTCGCTGACCGGTGGGTCTGGCTGACAACCGGGTCCCCCACGTCAGTGACTGAGTTTGAGAAGATAGTTCAAAAATTCCAGTTCTGAATGCTAATTTGTGATTTTTGTAACTCCCAATTGGTAGATCCAAATTGAGTACTTCCAATTTTGTTAGACTCACAATTAGGTCTAGTATTTAAGAAAAATATGTCTTGAGCACTTTATGTAGAAATTTTGGATGAATTAAATAGGAACTTGAAAAGTGTTTTTGAATACATGCAAACTTGTTTAAATCATATCTTGAATTTCTGTGATCCAAAAATTGTGAAATTTTGTGGGTAAGCTAGTATTGCTTAGTAGAAGCTCTGGTTAAAATTTGAGAGATATTGCATGTGTAGTTTTTGAGCTATAGATTTTCCTTTTATCATGGGTAGATACTTGTGTGAATTTTTGTAAATTATCTATGAATCCTATGGCCATGAAACTTGGTAGGTAGTATCTTAGTACCTTAAGGATGCTAGGAAAAATATGAAATCTGTTGCTTGACACTTTTCACTAAGGTTTCCTAATTATGCCATTTTGAGCCATTCTGCCTTACCATTTTTGTGTAGGCTGTTGTACTTACTAAAATGGTGTGAAATTTTTATGGTAGTCTACTTAGGGCATGTAGTGTCTACTGTAATTTTTGTAGATTTAATGGTATAGTTTTCATATATGTTTACTATTTCCTCTAATTAATTAAATAAATTAAGAAAGGTATTAGAGGAAATGTTTTGGGAATGAACACCCTACTTTCTGGTGTTCTTGTGATATGTGTGACATGTGAGTAGATTTAGTTTTGTCCAGTTATATGTTTACATCTTAAGTTATTCATTATTCGTTTGCATTATGTCCCTCTGGACAGATCTGGGGACTTTGGAAAGTTCCCCATGATATTTTGGTTTTCTATGAATGAGATGAATACAAGAGTTGTAGATAATTTAGGTAGCTAGCTCCTGTTAAAATTGGAGGGCATTTGGCCTAGTAGTTTAGAAACTACAGCTGTTTAAAGTTAGGTTCCACTTTTTGGTTATTCTCTGCCTTGTGAGGACAGAGTTCTGTTGATTGATGAATTCGACATAGTAAAGGTTTGAATCGTGCTCTGAGGTCTAAAAATGAATTGTAGACAATTTCATAAGCTTCCCAGATTGTCTTATTGCATGTCAATTGGATTTATAAATCTCCAGTTATGGCTAGTTTACTATACCGCTACATAGTCTCCATTTTATTGAAATACAAATGCTTGAGTGTATGCTTGTGCAATGTTCTCGTTGATTGTTTAGGGGTTAGCCTAACTTGAGAATATGCTTAGGTGCAGGTGCTAGGTCATTAACTGAAGATGAGCAATTATACATTAGGTTGTATAAACTTGGTAAGTAAAGTGATTTGAATAGGGCTTAAGTTGGAATATGCAAACTACAGCGAACATGTGCATTCCCCGAGCATCCCTGACATTCGTTCATGTGCATCCATGATATTTATCTTGCACAATCATGCAATAGGTGTGCCGGAGGGAGTGACATTGCTGGAGTTCGAGGGAGCCAACCAGGAGGAGGAGCCTGAGGTGCAGGAAGCCGACGAAGCAGTCACCGTGGAGGAATTGCCCGAGTGCCCTGACCACCAGCCTTCCTCGTTCCTGAAAGGCAAGCCCCAGAGCATATTAAGCCCCCCATGTTTTCACAAATACATTGAGTATCTTTTATTATTGATGATGCATTAAGCATAGGAATTGGTTGGAACCAATTACTGCATTATATATCCTTCCTTGTCCAGATATCGCACTGGAATCCTATTTAAGTTTAGGATGGGTTAAATGCTTAGCCATGCTTAGTGCGGTAGAAGTCAGGTGATTTCCTGTCACCTGCGAGCTTTAGGAAGAGGTGGATCACGGTTGGCTATATTTGCTATCATGGAAAAGAACCATGTGAATAATGAATTAAGACCGGATGGGGTCTTGTGTAGGTTTGGACATAGTGACTCCGTCTGAGTCGTTTAAGGACCGATACGCTGTACGTCCTCATGTCATGTTGAACGCAGCCTAACACTTAGCTGGCTGGATAAGTCGTTCTGATCGTGAAGCCTAGTAGCTCAACTCAGGCCGGGGACGCGAGCAGTGGCGGCATTCTGGAGGTAGTAAGGATGTGCGGAGAGCCATTGGCATAAGTCCAAGGCGGGTTAGAGTCCCGAACAACCTTGGCAGAGTGGTTCTCTGAGAATGTCAATCTGTTCAGACTCGTGACTCCTGAATCATACCAAAGGTGACTTGTTTGCGACCCTAACGGGGAAAGCAGGGTTTGTGTTTAGGAATACCCCTCTAGCTGGATAGGAATCGATTCGAATCGTCGTCTCTCCCGGATAGTGAGAACTTGACTGAGCAGCGGCAACATAGATTCAATTAATTTAACAATATGGTTAAATGGATGATGATGATAAGGTTGCCACAATGAATACCTGATATGGTTATTAATGTTTGCACCCTAATAAAATGATTGCTTAGTACAGGTGCTAATATAGATGACAGGATAATGACTAAAAAGTCACTGCTAGTCAGGATAAGAGTTGATCATACTACTTATGCTTTTCTGCAAAAAGAAAGTGTCAGCCAGCTCCACTACATTAAGCTATGCATAATCCTTGGTGTCATTTGTTTGGTTTTCGACGGGTAAGTCTAGCTGAGTACATTTCCGTACTTAGGGTTTATTCCCTCTTGTTGCAGATGACCTTCTATATCAGGGATTCTGCAAATATTGTCTCCACCCGGCGGGTGATGAGGACTAGATCATGGGCATGATCTCCTTTCTCTTATCTGAATGCTTTTGCGGGCCGTGATCAGCAAACCAGTATGTGTATTTGAACTCGGTTGTGAGTTAAACTATTTGCTTCCGCATGTTTTACAAGACTAGTTTTGTAATAACGATGACTCTATGATGATGTAATCTATTTGCGAACATCTGTGAAATGTTGTAACGTACGATATGTTATGTTGAATTACTGTGATCTTGGTTGTATGCAAGTTGGTTTGAAATCCTTCGAGATTTCAGTTGACTACCGGGTTTATATGGGCTCAAGTTTGAGAATTTGATCATTTCGGTGATTGTTTTTGTACTTGTGCTCTTATAAATTGGTCGGTTCCGTGATAGTTGGAATCAAAGATTTGCTTGAGGGATGGAGGAGCAACAATGGAGGAGAGGGATGAGCTTTGGTTCTGTCTGTTTTTTAGCAGAGTGACTTAGTGAAGAAGATGACCGTTGTGGGTCAGGCCTGAGGGGTATAAATACCCCCCCGAGTCCAACGGTCAGTTAAGGGCAGCACTGCCGCTCTTAACAGGGCAGCACTGCCGCCCTAGCCAAAATAGGTAACATGATCTAAAATTTGGTTGGCTATTTTGACTAGGTGAGATTATGTAGATCTATGAATTTGAGCATCTGGTTCAACAGTTGACCAACTGTCCTAAAATCCCTCTTAATAGTACGGCTTTCCCTAAACTCAAATTCAAAACATAAAAGAATTTAAACCTCTTTTGAGCTGGGTCTAGCCACCTTTCGTAATTAGGACACCTATAACCTATGCATCATTCTCATTCTTTGATTCCCTGCTTGTCATCTCGATAAACCTCATTAGTCCTCTAATTTAGTGGTCATCAATGCCAAAACCCATAATAGGGCTTGATTGCACTTACAACAGGTACCCTAGGTTTGCTTGGAGGATCACCAAAGCTTGCTCGCCGGCGAGCATGGCGGCTCAGCGGTGGTGCGCGGTGGTGCTCCAACCATCCCTGGTGACGGGATGGCCAGGCAAGCGTGGCTACGGCATCTACAAACCCTAGCGAAGCTCTATGATTGGGATTAGGTCAAGGTGGAGCAGTGACAAAGCTTGGCCACATGCATGGCAGCACGGCAGCGTGAGCACAACAGTGCGTAGTGGTGTTCTAACGCCGATGTGCCGGCGTTGGCTCGACGGCCAGCGGCGTGACCTAACCCTAAACCTAGACTATCCCTAACAAGTGGAATGTGTGAGCAAGATGGCTTAGTGGAGCACGACCACAGCAAGCACAAGCTCGGTGGTGCTTTGGTGAGGGTGCGGCGATGATGGACTTGCCCTTAGGTGTTTACCTTGGCTCGGGCTAAGGCGATGGGTGGTCGGCGAGGTGGAGGGGCAAATGGACGAGCGGTGTGCATGAGCTATTGGGGAATGGTGCTGCGATGATGGAGAGCAAGCTCCTTGGAGCTCAGCGGTGATGGCACGGTGCACAGTAGCTTTGCTCTAGCGCGGTGAGAGAGAGGTGAAGCGAGGCAGAGGAGCGGGAATGCGGGCGAGCGAGGGAGGGCAGTGGCATCGCGTAGCTTTGTTGCCTACGTTGGCCTCACTGGTGGGGCCAACATCGGTGTACGGCCACCACATGGCACACGTGGCCTGCGCCGGTCGCCCATGACGCGCACGTGACATCGATTTAGAAGCCGTTGAACCCAACTGATAGCGCGACTTTGTGACTATAACTCCTAATCCATGGTGAATTTTTTGAAAACTTCCTTAATCAAATTTGTAGAGCTAAGTGAGTACTACAAAAATGCTTAAAGGAATTTGGCCTAATTCCCAATGGTTTTCAAACTACAAAGCTTCAAAATAGAGTACTTTGAAACTGTAGTCAGCACATGACTTAGCAAAATTTTCTAAGTTTCAAAACAGCATTTTGTTGGTTTTTGTGAGCCCTATTTGACTAAGTTAGACACTGATTCAGCTCATGACCCTTAAATAAAGTTTGTTACCCCTAATGTGAACTACAACTTTTATTTAGGTCACATAGCCATGCAAACAATCTAAGGTACTGTTCAACTTTGGTCAAACTAGCATCATGAAAATGACATTTCAAAGTACACCAACACTTAGAAGCAAAATTGGTCCATGTCATGAATAGAAAAGTTGTTCCATTCACCATTCTAGATGTGTCTAAGGTATATTGGTGCCCTTACAAATATTTCATACATTGGTCATACATGATTGCAAGCATAAGCATATATATAAAATCAACGTTTCATATTATAAGGTATAAGAATGAGATGAAATTTCATATGCTCATGTTCATGAATGCATGGATGATGCTTGTACTCTTGAAATGCAAGTACCAAATGCCATGCTTAACACTGAGGTGCTATAGCCCCTCCCCTTATAGGAATATCATCCCAAGATTTGAAAGACCTATCATTCCTCATAAAAGGTGGGATAAACCTCACATAAATAATCCTCCCATTCCCACATGGCGTCTTGTTCACTGTGGTTATTCCACACCACCTTGTAGAACTTAATGACCCTGCTCCATGTTACTCTTTCCATTTCTTCTAGCACTCAGATTGGTTTCTCTTTATAAGTTAAATCCAATTGGAGCTTAATGTTGGGGGAGTGCAATGGCTTCCTTAGGTATGCAAAGACATCTTTTCAATTGAGAAACATGGAAAACATCAAATATCGCACTCATCTTAGGAGGAAGTTGTAACTTGTAGGCAACCTTTCCCTTCCATTCAATAATCCAGTATGGGCCTACATACCTAGGCGCAAGCTTCCTTTTTACTCCAAATCTCTGCACTCCCTTCATGGGTGACACTTTTAAGTACACATAGTCTCCCACTTCAAAAGTTAGTGGCCTTATTCTTTTATCAGCATAACTCTTTTGTCTAGACTGAGCTACTTTCATATGCTATTGGATATTGCGTACCTGCTCTTCAGCTTTGGCGACAAAGTCAATGCCATAATATCTTCTTTCTTTGGGCTCAATCCAATTCAAGAGAGTTCTACATTTTTTACCGTACAATGCCTCAAAAGGAGCCATCTTGATGCTCGCTTGATAATTGTTGTTGTAGGAGAACTCGGCTAACGGTAGCCATTTCTCCCATAAACCCTTGGAAGATATTATACAAGCTCTCAACATGTCTTCTAAGATTTGATTCACTCGCTTGGTTTGTCCAGAAGTTTGTGGGTGATATGTTGAACTTCTAATTAGTTTAGTTCCCAAGGCTCAGTGCAAGTGTTCCCAAAAACAATCTATAAATTGTGGTCCCCAATCTGAGATTATGGTCCTTGGTACTCCATGTTGCCTCACGATCTAGGAAACATACAGTTTGGCGTACTTCCCAGCTAGATATGTTGTGTTAACTGGTAAAAAATGTGCTGACTTGGTAAGGCAATCTACAATGACCCATATAGAATCATGACCTTGCTGTGTCATCGGAAGCCTGTAATAAAGTCCATACTTATTTCTTCCCATTTCTAGCCTGGGATAGGCAACGGATGAAGTAATCCAGCAGATTTCAAATGAATGGCCTTGACTCTACTATAATTATCACACCTAGCGACATAGGTGGCGATTTCCTTCTTCATCTTGGTCCACCAAAAACGGCTCTTCAATTCTTGACACATTTTGCTACTACTTGGATGGATAGATAACTTGGATGAATGAGCTTCATCTAAAATTTGATTTCTAAGCTCACGGTCCTTTAGTACTACCAGTCGGTCCTCAAACCATAGCACACCTCTTTCATCCAACCTAAAATGTTTGGTTTCCTGTTCTTTCATCCTTCTCTTAATGTGAAATATACCTACATCCGTCTTCTATAGTTCTATGATTTTGCTCTCAAGTGAGCAACTGACAGTGATATTGTGTAGCAATAGGATGTAGGAAATTAAATCCATCTTCCAACAAGGCTTCTAAGGTGTTACAATGAGATTTTTGACTAAGTGCATCTGCTACAACATTGGCTTTTCCTGGATGGTAGTGCACTTCTAAATTATAGTCCTTGATCAGCTCTAACCATCTTTGTTGCCTCATGTTTAGCTCAGGTTGAGTGAAGATATGTTTGAGACTTTTGTGGTCAGTATATATGTGACATATCTTTCCCAACAAGTAATGTCTCCATATCTTCAACGCATGAACAACTAATGCAAACTCTAAATCATGTGTAGGATAGTTGACTTCATGCTTTCTCAGCTGTTGAGAAGCATAGGCAATAACTCGACCTCCTTGCATGAGCTCACACCCCAAACCAATACTCGATGCATCATAGAATACATCAAAAGGCTTTTCAATGTTGGACTGTGCTAAAATAGGAGCTATAGTTAGCAATGTTCGTAGGGTGTGAAAAGCAGATTCACACTCTAGCATCCAACTAAACTTTTCATCCTTCTGAAGTAGTTTGGTCATAGGCTTAGCTATCTTGGAGAAATTAGGAATGAAATGATGATAGTAGCCTGTCAGCCCTAGAAAACTCCAAACTTCATGAACCAAAGTTGGGGCTTTCCAATCCAAGACTTCATGTACTTTAGATAGGTCTACAGATATTCCATCTTCAGATAAGATGTGACCCAACAAAGGTACTTTCCTCAACCAGAATTCACACTTGCTAAATTTGGCATATAATTTATGCTCCCTCAATCTAGACAAAACAACTCTCAGATGCTCTGCATGATCTACCTTATTTCTGAGTAAATCAAGATATCATCGATAAACACAACCACAAACTTGTCGAGCTTGGGCATGAATACCGAATTCATCAAGTACATGAAGTAGGCAGGAGCATTTGTCAGTCCAAAAGACATGACCAATTACTCGTACAAGCCATACCTAGTGGAGAAAGTTCTTTTAGGTACATCCTCTGGCCTGATCTTAATTTGATGATAGCCTAACCTTAAGTCAATCATAGAGAATACCTTTGCTTTTGCCAGTTGATCGAACAGGATATCGATGTGAGGCAAATGATACTTATTCTTAATGGTCACAACATTAAGCGGCCAATAATCCACACACATCCGCAAAGATTTGTCCTTTACAAATAAAGCTGGACAACCCCATGGAGACAAACTAGGTCGAATGAGACCTTTGTCCAATGGTTTGTGTAGCTGAATTTTAAGTTCAGCTAACTCATTCGGTGGCATCCTATAGGGTCTTCTTGAGGTAGGTGCCGTACCTGGCACTAGCTCGATCTTAAATTCCACATCACTATCAGGCAGTAAACCCAGCAATTCATCTGGAAATACATTAGAAAATTCACAAACCACTAGAATATCATAGAGGGTAGTGGCTTGGATAGCACAAGACAAGTTTTGGAGATCAAAACTTCTGGAAAGTGGCACTAGAAAAGCACCCTCCCTTTGGTTCTCTCAACATAATTGTTCTAGTGCTAGTGTCAATGAGGACCCCTGATCACTCATCCATTTCATGACTAAGATCACATCTATGGCTAATCCAGGCAATACTATCAGATCCACTATGTACTCCCTCTCTTGTATAGAGATGAGCACATCTCTAACTATTTGGTTTGAAGAGATAGTAGCCCTAGCTAAACTTATACTATAACCACCCTTGTTTACCTCAATTATTTTTTGATCATACTTAGATGCTAATGCTTGGCTCATAAATGAATGAGAAGTTCCAAAATCAAATAAAACAATGGTGGGATGTTTGTTAACAAGAAACATACCGGTGCTGATAACTTCTCCTGTAGGGATTTCTTCAACAATTGTGTAATGCACATATCCGGGACATGCCTTTGGATTTGCCTATTTCTACCCTGGTTTTGATTGCCACCCTTCTTGGGATGGGGGCATTCCCTAGCCCAATGGCCCAACTGGTTACAGTTGAAGCATGACTGATTGCTCCTTGGTCCTACTGAGCTTCCTTGCCCTCCGTTTCCCTTGGGTAGGCCAATGGTGAACGCCCTACAAAATATCTTCTTGGGGTGATTGGACTAAACTTTTGATGGAGGAGGCCTAAACTTAGGCGCTGGTGGACGAAACTATGGCCTAGCTGCCACTAGAGCTTTAGACTACAAAGATCCTGAGGCACCTACCTCAGCTGCTCTTTTCTGGCCCTTCGTTGCTGCGTGCAAATTGTTCTAGTTCACCTAGGTCAAGGCATCACTAACGAACTCATTGTATGTGGTACACTTCGAGTTGGCCATGGTCTTCATTAGCTTAGTACCATGGCCTCTCTTGAAGCTCTTTATTTTCTTCTCTTCTGTGTTGACAAACTCTAGGGCATATCGAGAAGGATTGTTAAAAGCATGCATGTACTCAGTGAGGGTCTTAGTCCCTTGAGTAAGTCGCATGAACTCGGTGGCTTTCATGCGCATTAGCCCTATGGGAATGTGATGTCCCCTAAAGGCTAACTCGAACTCCTCCCATGTGACCCATGCATTGTCAGGTAAAGAGGATAGGAAATGGGTCCACCATATCCCTGTCGGTCCCTGCAGTTGATGGGATACATATTCGGCCTTTAGATGCTCAGTAACCCTCAATAGATGGAACTTCTGCTCTGTCGTGTTAAGCCATTCATCCGCTTAGAGCGGTTCTTTGGGCTCTTTGAAGATAGGAGGCTTGGTGTCTTGGAAATCCTTGAAAGATCTATATTGATTTGGCTCAGGCCCTTGATGTTGCTGATGGGCATGAGTGGTGTTCTGTGTAATGAGGCATAGTGTATCCTCCATGGCTCTCTGATTACCTAGGAACTATGCGAAGAATTCATTCACTGACAGTGACAGCGGTGGTGGTAAGTTACCATCGTTACCACCCTAGCTGGTGCCCATACTATTGTAGATGGATCCACCCGAGGAAAAGTACCAGCAGCACTGCTGGTAAGCTCATCCCTGTGCTGCTGATATATCTGACTCAGCACCTCAAAAGCCACTACATGGGTAGCTTCCTAAGGGGTTCTTCCTTCATATTCTGCCCTCCATTCTTGCCAAAAGGGTGCTTGGTTATGAGCTAATATGGTCAGCTATACTTCATACCATTGTTGTCCCTCCAGGTATACTTCATTCCAGTAATAGAGGAGCAGTTCGTAATACCCGGCAAAATGCAAGACTCTTCAAAGTAGGGCAGGGGTACCAAACATCAATGGTGCAACTCTCATGAGACAACATCATAATGGATAGGAGTTACATAGCCAAGTAAGAAATCCATAAGCGAAGGAAAAATGCAAGTGTAACAATAATGATTTATCATGATGCATGCACGTTCCGTACGTCCTCATAAACTTAGGAAAATTTAAAACTTCTAACGGCATACACGGTGGCATACAAGCATTCTCTCATATATAACATAACTAGTCAGACTACATGTTTCACTGTTAGTGTACCTACACAAGAATTTCATTTTAGCCCAACCCCACAATTATATATGTAGAATGTAAATCTGGGCTCTAGGTTGCAAGCTAAATACTTCCATATATATATATATATATATACACTTCTGTATCAAAGCTACCCGAGAGTAAATACATCCTATTTATGCATATAAATATGCATATATAGCCGTATCAAAGCTAACCCACAATTAAATACTTCTGTATATATATATATATATATATATATATATATATATATATATATATATATATATATATATATATATGAGGCATATATACACTTTAGTATCAAAGCTAACTCTCCCCATAGACCGCACGCTCACATCTTGCGGTCATGCCACTATGATGATGAGTGGCATCTTACCTTGGGCATAGAGGCATTTGATCCATACATTACCACTCAAGTGAATGGCATCCATACAATAGCACGTCGTATGGACAACAAAATTGAAAACCCCCAAGTTAGTACTTAATTAGCCACCTGAAGTCCTTAACTGGGCATAAAGGAAAGTGATCACTGGCACACTTTAGATTCAAACTCTAGGTTTTAAACACCTATATATACAAATTGCATTGTACAAATTTGAGTAGCAAGCATGTACCAATTGCAGTGTTATCCATACAGCAAAGCATTCCATTGCTATCTACCCTCGCAACCGCACCCTCCCTATAGCAGAACTGACCAATTTATAAGAGCACAAATACAATGGCAGCCCGCGGGTGGTCACACTGTCATACTTGAGTCCATATAAACCCGGTAGTCCGTCAAGTACCGCGAAGGGTCTCGATTCAACTAACATATAACCAAGATCGTACATGATTCAACATACATGTCACATGTTACATAAAGTTCACAAATATAGTTCATCCATCAAAGTATGAATTAAAGTTATTACAAACCACGTTGAGGTAAGATAGTAGCAGAAGCAAATTAAAAGTTTAAAACCAACATCTACAACATTGTTTAAACATAGTGCCAGCTCATGATCACACTTCCACAAAAGCATAAGAGAGGGATTAATAATAGATGCTTGTCTAGGGCTTACTCCTCGTCCACGGTGGGACAGAAGCAGTTCTTGCAACAGCCATGATAAATTGTACCATCTACAACAATGGGAATAAAACCCTAAGTACGAGAACGTACTCAGCCAGACTTACCCATCATAAACCAAAAATAGAGTGACTCCAAGGATTATGCAAGGCTTTATAAGTGGAGCTAGCTTGACAGCATTTTACATAAAAAGCCACTAATTCAGCTATACATTTTATAATTTAGTCATCAAGTTAATTATAGCTATTTATCTCTAGATTAGCAACTAACCTATGCCAAAGAAGTGGTATATCATTTAGTAGCATAACAATAGTAACCATAGCAGGTATAATAATTCCATGTTCATCATAACCATCATTCCATAATACAGTTACTACAATGTTGGTACTAGCCAAGTTTCTCACTATCCAGGAGAGACAGCGATTCGAATCGATTTCAACCAGCTGGGAATTTGTTCCTAACACAAACCCAGGCAGACCAGATCAATAGTCACCTTTGGTACAACTCAGGTCCATGTTTTGTGGGTTCATCCAACACCGCACAATTAGGGACAACTAGCTGCAAGGACGTTCAGGCCCAACCTACCCTTGGGCTTGCGTCGGGCTCCCCACACATCCTTACTACCATCTAGAGTGCGCACTTTTATAGAACAGGGCCTAGCCCAAGTTGAGCTACTCAGCTTCGTGGTCAAAATGAGTTATCCGGCTAGCTAAGCAAGAGGCATGTGTTCAATCTTGTCAGAAGCGCCCAACAATGGTACGGTCCTTAATCGGCACAGATGGATTCACCTGAGTCAACCTACATATGGACTCTGCCTGGCCTCCATTTACATTACCCCATGGTTCCTTTCCATGATAGCAAATATAGACAACCGTGCTTCGGTATCCACCTATATCTCATAGGTGATAGGAAATCACCCGACTTCTATCGGTCTAAGCATGGCTAAGCATGTATCCAATCCTAGACCTACATAGGGTAAATAGTGTATATATCTAGACAAGGTAGTCCTATCCATCAAGTGGTTTTAGTTCAACTCTTATCACCTAATGCATCAAACATAAAAGGACTCAAGTGAAGTTTTGTAAAACATAGGAGACTTAGAATGCTTCGGGGCTTGCCTTTGAGGAAAGAGGTTGGCCTATGATCCAGGCACTCAAGGAGGTCATCAAGAGTTTACTCCTCTCCTTCTAGAGCCATGGCCTAAGGTGTCTCCTGCTGTTCCTCCTCTTCTTCATTGAATTCCAAAAGAGTTATCCCCTTAGATGATCCTATATGCATGATCATGGAATAAGATATCATGGATGCATATATAACGACATGTATGATATGGTGGGGTATGATGAAATGCATTCTCATAGGTGTTTTCAATAGCATTGTATTAAGGTGATAACTAGTTACATCTTATTTTACTCAGTAGGTGCATATCTCTTCTCTAGTAACTAAACAAATTCTCATCTAAGCAATTTTCTAGACTACAAGATAGCAGACACTTGTTTCGACCATAACTTGAGTTATACACGTCTCAATAATATGATTATGGACTTTCTTGAAAGCTTATGAAATTTCCTACAACTTTCTTCTAATCATCTTAATGTGATTCAGCAGTTATCAAGGTCAAACAATTTAATCTTTTAGATCTATTCAAAGAGCAAGTATTTCTGATAGCATACTTCTAACTGCTATAATTCTCAAACCATAAGGCCTATGACTATGAAAATTTAACATAAGGTAGAGAAGTAAGTTATCTACAACTTTGTTATTAACAAGTTTCACAGAAAAGATCATTATCATCATGAAATTATCATCACAATAGAAACTATATATACAACCATCTAGTTGAATTATAAAGCAATAATAAACTAGTTGCGTACAACCAATTACTTCTAAGCCTAAATAATAACATTAACAGATCATATGCATCACAAGCACCATAGAAAACCTCATGGTTATGCCTAACTAATTTATTTATATTCATTTATCAATTTCCTTATATAATAAGGTGATTTAAAGGATAAATATCTTCAATGTTCAATAACTTCTAATAAAATGATAGTAGCCTACATATGACCCTAATAGTCTACTGTATAAATTTCATGCCATTTGGATAGGCATAGCCATCTCTACTAAAATGACAAGTTATATAGGCTTATTTTAGCAAAAATAGTTTAGCCTAATGAAAAGTGTCAAGTAATAGATTTAATATCTTTCTTACTTTTCTCCTAGCACCAGAATACTATGTAAAAATTTGCATGATCATATGTTCGGTATTCTTACCCCAATTAATTTCATTAGAAACTAGCAATCAATAAAGATTAAATAAGAAGACTATATGTCCATTATACTTACTATAGGTTTAACATTTTTTCTAGCTAGAGCATGTCAACACAAGACCAGCAAAATTGGAATCACAATTTTATCACCTTTCTAGCTCAAGTTATGCAATTTACAAGATATAAACACATTTAGAAGCACTTATTTTGCTCAATTTAATTCTACCAGAAAAATACCCTAAGCAGTAGATTTAATATTTTTATCAAATAGTACACTTCATGATGAATCTAACAAAATTTGGTTCACCTCATTTGTACACTCCTAGCTATAGATATGAATTTTTCAAGTTTGTATTCAAATCTGTGAAAATAATTCAAAAACAACTAAACCCTAAATGTTAGGTGCACCCGGCCTATACACCACAGAGGCGCTGACGACTAGGATCCACAGGTCAACTGACCCCACATGATAGAGAGACAGAGGTAGGGGCTGGCTTTGATCGGCGAGAACTCGTTGACGGCGAGGTCACCAGCGACGAGGTTGGCACCAACTTGTTCCCATCCTATTCCTACAGGTACCCTAGGTTTGCTCGAAGGATCACCGGAGCTTGTTCACTAGCGAGCATGGTGGCTCTATGGTGGTGTGCGGTGTTGCTCCGGCCATCCTCGATGATGGCATGGCTAGGCGAGCAGGACTATGGCATCTACAAACCCAAGCGAAGCTCTACGGCGTGGATTAGGTCAGGGTGGAGCGGAGGTGAAGCTTGGCCACATGCATGGCGGCATGGTGGTGCGAGCATGGCAGTGTGCAGTGGTGTTCTGGCGCTAGTGTGCTGGTGTTGGCTCAATGGCCAGCAGCGTGACCTAACCCTAACCCTAGACTATCCCTAACAAGCGGAACACGTGAGCAAGATGGCTCGGTGGAGGACAACCACAGCGAGCGCAAGCTCGGTGGTGTTCCAATGAGGGTGCAGCGATGGTGGACTTGCCCTTAGATGTTTACCTTGGCTCGGGCTAAGGCGATCGGTGGTCGGTGAGGTGGAGGGGGAAATGGCCGAGCAGCGTGCACGAGCTATCAAGGAATGGTGCTGTGATGGTGGCGCGCGAGCTCGACGGAGCTCAGCAGCGATGGCGTGGTGCGCGGTGGCTTTGCTTTGGCATGGCGAGAGAGAGGCGAAGCGAGGTAGAGGAGCGCTAATGCAGGTGAGCGAGGGAGGGCAGCGGTGTCGCGTGGCTTTGTTAACCGGTGGGGCCGGCGCCGGCGTATAGCCACCACTCGGCGCGCGTGGCCTACGCCGGTCGTCCACAACCCGCGCGCTGCGTCGATTCAGACGCCATTGAACCCAACTGACAGTGTGACTTCATGACTCTATAACTCCTAATCCATGACAAATTTTTGTAAACTTTCTTAATCAAATTTGTAGAGCTAAGTGAGTACTACAAAAATGCTTAAAGGAGTTTGGCCTAATTCCCAATGGTTTTCAAACTACAAAGCTCCAAAGTAGAGTACTTTGAAACTATAGTCAGCACATGACTTAGCAAAATTTTCTAAGTTTCAAAACAACATTTTGTTGGTTTTTGTGAGCCCTATTTGACTAAGTTAGAAGCAAAATTGGTCCATGTCATGAATACAAAACTTGTTCCATTCACCATTCTAGATGTGTCTAAGGTATATTGGTGCCCTTACAACCATTTCATACATTGGTCATACATGATTGCAAGCATAGGCATATATATAAAATCAACATTTCATGTGATAAGGTATAAGAATGAGATGAAATTTCATATGCTCATGTTCATGAATGCTTGGATGATGCTTGTGCTCATGAAATGCAAGTGCCACATGCCATGCTTAACACTAGGTTGTTACACTCCCCCCAACCACTCCCGCCAGAACTCCATACAAGATAGAACAAGCACCTCAACTGCAAGGACCATTGGCTCATCTTGCAAATCTGAATATGTTTCATCTGTATCACCAAATCCCTCAACAACCTTCCCTGATTCTTCCATCTTCCTATGATTCTTTGCGACTTGTGCCTCCCGCTCTCGTTCAAAAGCATTAAGTGGCTGTTCATCTAGGTTACAAAGGTATTTATTAACTAAAGCTTCTACCGAATGTTAACATAACAGAGCAAGAGTATGCAAATAAGTGCCTAACTAGCCACTATAGCTTATACGGAAGTCATTAATTCAATAAAGCACCCGTCAGCTACACTCAACTATAGGAAATATGCAACCCCATCGCTAGCTACATATCCTAGGTTCAACCACTACAATACAGCACACATCATAAAAGGAATTTGGGTACCTCTTCCTCCGTGTACCTTGGCTACACATCATCGTTGGAACCATCGTCTTGTCATCGTGGTTGTGAAACTGGTGCGACTGGCATTGATGAAGGGGTACCAGATTCAGCTTCGGCTAGGGTTCAGATTTGGCTAGTCCTGACATGTGCTGAAGTAGGGAATTTGGATCCAGCCGATACCATCATCGAGACAGTCCTTCTGCCATCAGCTGACCTACTATCGCCAGATCGAAGGGGAGATGGCTCCGGCTAGGGTTCAGAAAGGTATGAGAGAGGGTGTGGCTAGAGAGTGAAGATTGATGAGTCGAGCTGCTACACCGATGGTGCCTAGGGTCCAGAATGGGGTGGCAAAGGGGGTGGTTGGAGAGTGAAGAGGAAGGCCATGGGGCTAGGATTTAGAGCAGGAGGAGAGACGGTGGCAGCTGGAGGATGGAATGGAGGTGGAGACGGTGACTCCTTGTGCTTTTATGTGGTCATCACAGTACCACAAATGCCCTTATCTAAAATCGATGGCATGGTAAACCTAATTTCTGTGCGGAGGGCAAAAGTGAGACATCTAATTTTTGGTGCGTGTTGGCGGCACTGCTTAGCGCGATGCAAAATTTTTGCCGAAAATCAAATTTTCCCCCAGGCAGATCTCCTAGTCTGTTCGTGGCCTACCAACACTGCAAAATGGAATCCCAAGAAATGAATAAATGAAACTCTCCTTTGGAATGGAGGAGAAACATATATAGGAATTTTGAAGGATCCAAATTCTATAGTAAAAAATCCTATGAAGCCCTTCAGATCGGTAGCTCCAGTGAGAACCTTAGCTCCACTGCATGCAAGTCCACATCTAAATGGAGGTGGGCAGTGGCTAGGGCTGATGCAGCCCTGTGGCGAACGCCATGCGTGACTACCTCCCGAATCCACACTGGTAGGTCATGGACGTGCTCAAGGAAGTTTGGCCTAGCCGGCAGCATGGACGTGGTGTTTAGCTGCTCCATGATGGTTGAAAGAGAAAGAATGAGAAAACCCTACCAATTAATAAGATGTGATGCCACACAAAATAAGAAGATATGGTAATGACAATCCCTTGGATGCTTCTCCACCGCCATGGTTCGAGCTTGAAGAATGAGGTGCCAGGGAGGAGGAGGTGAGCATGAAAGGTGAGTTCGCAAGGTTACAAGGTAACTGTACTAACTCCCCTATTTTCCTCTATTTTTATAGCAGGGAACATGCACGACCGATGGACCTAAATTCCAGTAGATGTCGGGCGATAGCAGGAGGTAAGGCGAGTCCACATCTCCACGATCTCTGAGGAGCATGCCTTGTGAGAAATACGCATAGAGAAATGAGCCATCAAAATGGACTATCCAGATAGTGTTCATATTTTACTGCACTCGCAAGAAAGTCCAAATGCGGCACATTTAATCCTGTCGGACACAATACAGTATAGAGTTGTGAGTAAAACTATTGCCTACGGAGTGCACTAGGTCACAACATTTGTATCAGTAGTAGTAGTAGTAGTCATGAGTGGCTTTGATCTGTGTTGAACCCAACTCGTCTTATTTTCATGTATTTGATAAGTTTTGTTGAACTTGCAAGAACCATGCATCAAAAATAATTTTACTCAGATTTTATAATTCTGATCGTGCCACTGCAAACCAAGAGAAATTGATGCAAATCTTTAGTCTACCCATCGACTGTCATGACTGCTTGGATTAAACCGCACTATATACTTCATTGGGTCACACAAGGTCTGGCCATCTGAAATCTTGACTACCCAGATGATGTACTCCTACATTCCCATGCAGGTGCACACATGGGTGGCATCAGCATCCTGTTATAGTAGGGGACATCACCTCTTGGCCCATCGCATTGATGTGACAAGGCAAAGCCCCGCTACCCACCCATGCAAATGTATCGATCGTGGGGTGGTCGATGGCCTCCAAACTATAGCAGCAGAGACAAGGGGCAAGATGGAAGGTTATACCTGCTGCCTTCTCTCTCCAGACCTCTTGATTCCATCCCCAAGTTTTTGCCTTCCACCCTACTATGCCACCGATGCCTCTTGCTAGGGCCATGGCAGAGTGGATGAGGTCATCTGTTGACCAGACTAAGTTTGACTAGTTGTGAGAGATTGGGTGATCTTGAAGGCCGCCAAGGAGCTCGGGTGGAGAGTCCCAGTGAGAACCAAAGTGGAGCCGAGGCTGAAGGAAAAAGAGATCAACTCTTTCATCCCTTTCCACCTTCTTGGGTTTGGGCTACTGGCGCACCCCTTACTTAGGTGGTTGCTATACTACTACGGGCTTCGCCTCCATGACTTAACCCTAGAGGGGATCCTCCACCTCTCAGTCTTCATCATGCTATGCGAGGGCTTCCGAGGAATACCTACCCATTATGATCTATGGTGGTTTCTTTTCTAGGTGGTTCCATCAGCATCCTCTTATCACCATCGTTGTCCAATGGAGGCACCTCAGTCAATGTTCATCCTAGATTGGAGGAGAGCTACCTGAGCCTTGACTGCCACTATGCCATAGACCTAGATTAGGAGCATAGGTGGCTCTATGTCCCCAACAATGAGCGGCCACCATTGCCAACTTTTCTCACGATCGGATGCATCCTAACACGCCAACCCTATTGGAACCATGGCATTTGCGCTTATTGCTAGATGCGATCGAGGAACTGAAGGACCAGGGACTGACGGCGTCGAGGGTGATCCATACCTTCTTCAGCCGTTGGGTCCTTCCCTTGAAGATGAGAGGCCACCCCTAGTGGGAGTTCTATTGCATGAGGGACGCTACAATCGAGTCAAGCGTCCCCATCCACATGGAGGTGGTAGATGATTAGATGATGCTAGCAATTAGAGTATCCACGTAGGATCATGGCGATGGGGAGGCCTCGGATGCCTTCCACGCTGGCAATCCTCCTCTAATAGATGGACCTCTCATCGACGTGGTCTCTCACTCACCACTAGTTCCACCTTCGAAGGTGGATCATCACCATACACTGTTCATGTTGTTTATCTTCATTTAACTAGAATATGCGAGCAATGCTCACACTAGTATGTGTTCATGCTATTTAATTTAACTAGTATTTGGAATTTGCCTACTTTCTCAATAGGTGAGCATGGGCATGACGGTGTCCCGAGCCACATTGGCCCTAGAGCCTAGTTCTTCATCCATGGTCACACTCAGAAGGCATCCCCATGAGGCATCCCCCGATGGGGGCAGCCACCCACGATTCCATGCCATTCGACGCCGATCAGTTAGGCAAGTCATTTGCATTCTTAATCGGATTGGTCTCCCCCTTATCCTATATGGGCTTCAACTTGGCTTGCATTATGCATCACTTTCTCCATGGCGGCACCATCCTTGGTTGTGGGGCTTCCCCTCAGTGTTGCCAGAGAGTCATCCCATCGCCGCTCGCCGCCGCTGAGCCTGTCTATCCCCACATAGCCCTCTGGTTCTAAAGTGGGTGAATCGTCAGAAGAGCATAAATACTTAGATGATGTAGACTACCATCAATTATTGAAGGAATACCACAAGGTCCAAGTGTTCTTATCATCGTCCAGGCCGAACGCCAAGATGCTACGCGGTGAACTGGACGCTACGCACGATGCACTTCAAGTTTCTGAGAATGAGACCTCCCAGGCGTGAGCCGACTAGGTAATCATCAAGGAGTAGGCCCCATAACATGATGAACCTTCTAGTGGAACTGAGGATGCGGGTCTAGACTCTACAGCTATATGTGCAAGCCACCTATGACGCGGCCTTCCCCATGGAAATAGCGGACAATCCGGTTGCCGTAGAGGAGCACCTCCAAGCCATGGTGATTGAAGTCATTCATTAGGGGGCTTCCATAGTACTAGCTACTACCCAACTTCAGATTGGCATAGCGGTTAACATCCAGGTGATGAAGTAGGGTTTTTCGCTGGGTTCGAAGGACGATGACATCAACAATCTAGTAGAGAGTTTTGAGCTAGCCGCTAATGCCGTCTTAGCAAAGGTGGACATGGAGCTAATCCTACATGCCAGCCTTGACCTTTGATATGTGGGACATATCAGTAGTATTAGTAGTCATGACTAGGTTTGATCTGTAGGACACCCTTGCAAATGTGTGAACTCTTATGTGCATGTTGGTGTTAACTTTTGTTGAACTTTGTATTAGGTGGGTCAAACTCGATCTATTGAACGTGGTGTAGATTATGTCATTTGGTCATTCTGTAGCTGGTTTCTAGCCCCTGTGGTTGCTTTTCACTATAGATTTCTTTCTGGTTGTCTTTGATCTTATCTATATATAATATGCTAAACATTCATGAGTGCCTTTGATCTCTATTGAAGCCAACTTGTATCTTCGATAAAATTTGTTAAACTTGAGAGAACCATGAGGC
Source organism: Miscanthus floridulus (assembly GCF_019320115.1). Lineage (NCBI taxonomy): Eukaryota > Viridiplantae > Streptophyta > Magnoliopsida > Poales > Poaceae > Miscanthus > Miscanthus floridulus. Next base: position 83,471,935 of record NC_089584.1, on the reverse strand, counting down.
GAGGAGTTAATCTGAACAAGTCTCACCTTGATGTAATGCAGAACAGAGGAGCCATAGCTGTTGACTTTTACTACAAATGCAAGAAAGTCCGCCCGCTGAGTATTTGAACTCGTAGGACAGTATAAAGTGTCATAGCAATTAGTCTACTCCTTGACTACTATGACTTCTTGGATTGGAGTGAAATAAGTATAGAAAAGACCTATCACAACTACACCAGGCATTCAAGTGTCAAGCGTGTCATGGTGGTCAAAAGCTATTTTTCTTGATTTACTTCTTGTGTCCAGCTTTCCTGCCACATTCGCTTCACTCTCGTCAGCCGTGCAAGGTCTATATGAAAGGAGCGTCCCCCTTCCCTCATTCAATAGCATTGCTTCAATTGACTACCTTCTGGTTCCTCTCTTCCCTCACCCGTTTGCATTTTCCCAACGGCGTTCGATGCTGATTTGAAGATCTGGATAAAGATAATGTGCTTCATATCAAACCATATTATGTGTATAAACTTATTATTGCGTTCCATGCTAGTTTGAGGATCTCGATTGACATTTATTCTAACCAAAATCATGCTTATAGATGGCAACTAGTTACCATACCATAGATGTGTACTCTACAACAAACGAGCACAAGTTTTCCCTCGACCACGTCCCTCTAGTATATTCGACAAAATGAAGTTTACCTGTTTCTTGTAAACCATATGCTCGCCTGATAGTCCAAGCAGCGTAAATTTGAATGGGCTAGACATGTAACTCTTGCACTCAGCTATGAGTAGAACTTTTGCCTCATCGGCTATGCTACAAATAGCAGCAACACTGTCTGTGGCTGCATGCATGATGTAGAAGGTAGTTGGATTCCTAAAGCGGTAGCTTCAAACACAATAGATGGAGTGCAGATGATCAGAACCTATGAAACCATGTAGCCATCTCTAGCTAGCTACTACCCCTCGGCTGTTGCGAGCCTATGACTACTTGGATTGGACTACATTGTATACTTCACCGAATGATAGAAGGTCCAACCATCCAAAATATTCACTACTCAGATACTAGTAATGATAAACATTGTGCGATCATATCAGAAGCCTATTCCAGCCCTAGCATCCTTGTGTGTACAAGTCCTAGCCTCACTCTCATTATTTCACTCCCCCTTTCATTAAGCAAAAGCTCTCGCCTTGCATTGCCTCACAAAGTCCCCACCTCTGCCTCTCCATCGGTTCCCATGAAGGTTGTCCCCATGAAGTGCTCTAGGTCCTCCTCGAGGAATCATGGCCAGGCTCTAGTCCACACTTCCTCCAATGCGTCGGTGCACCCCACTTCAATACTAGTTCATACCCTTCCTAACTATTGGTACCCATCACAGTACAACATGCTGTCTCCTAGTGTTGGGTATAAAGATTAGGGATACCCAGAAGAAGGAAGTTGATGGCCACGAATGCTAACTCCCTCAAATGGTCCAAAGTGTATCTTGGTCTTGCCTGGCCCCAAGGGTACGGGCTCTGTCTCATCTGACCTCGAGGATGCGGGATCTAGGTCAACCGACCTCAACTATGTGGGCTTCATCTCGCCTAATCCTGAGACCATGGGCTCCACCTCGCTCAACCCCTCGAACAAGGGCTTCGCCTCACCCGACCCTAAGGGCACAGGCTCCGCCTCACCCAATGGGATTCTGCACCACCCCTGTCCACTATGGGTCTAAGGGTATGAGTCTAGAGTCAAACTTCTGACGCTAGAAAAGGAGTAGGCGCATCTTGATGTGACTCACGACCTCAATGGGCCGTACCTAAAGACTCGTGTCACCAATAGTGTTGGGCATGCCAATGCTACCCTACCTAATCCCCATACAACCTCTGACGGGGATATCTGCCCACCATGCCGCTAGCCGGGATGGAATGGAGCGCCACGACCAGCTGATGAAGCACACGTACTTCACTAGTGATGAACAGAGCCATGACATGAAGCCATCCATGTCATCATCTACACGATTGACAGGACCCACATAAACGAGATGATGGATGCCATGACCCCAGGGCCTTCTTGCTTATCTCTCTCTCTCTCTCTCTCTCTCTCTCTCTCTCTCTCTCTCTCTCGTGTAACCCATGTCTTCCCCTTCATCTATAAAAGGGGAAGATGGATGCCCCTAGAAGGGCAAGCCACACTTCAAAGGCACAACATCTCTAAGACATAATGCCCAAATGCCTCAACAGCGAGCATTCGATCCTTTTATCAGAGACTTGGGACCTGCTCCCTCTTGCTTGTCTATAACCCCTACTACAAACCAGTGCTAGTAACATGAGCGGTAGTGAACTGGATGTAGGGACATTCTGCTCAAACCAGTATAAATCCTTGTGTCCTCCAAGCATAGCCATCCGGGTCAGACACACAAATCATAAAATTTACTAGCCAGTGATCCAAAACACAGTCAGTTGGAACACCAAGTAGGCATCTTTTGCGCATCTTGTCGACAACTATCAGCCATGGATGGCTAGCCACGGCGTTAGCTGGGTCCCGGGTGCACACGTGCACTTCGGCAGCTTGGATTTCTTCATCGCCATGGAGGGAGAGCTGGCGTGGGCTTCTGCCCCTATACAACTTCTTCACTCCACCGACCATAACACAACCATTGAGGCCATCAAGGAGCTACGGCTGCACACCCTAGAGGCTGGAGCGCTAGCTCATCACCTTCCTAGGACCCCAACCGTCCTAGGAGGACCTATGTTGCCTCACCTTCTTGTTCACCAACGTCATGGCATAGCTTGCCAGAGGAGAACCACTCTCCCTAGAATACCTCATCCAGGATGCCCGACAGCATTCCCGTTCGGTCTGTGCAACACCGTAGGGACCAATGGTCACCTTGTGGCATAGTGCATGCACCCGTCTCCCACATATGATGGATTTGTGGGTATGACAGACTACATCACAGAATCTTTGCATGACCTTTTTGTGGGAGATTCAGAGATGACCTCCAACTCAGACTCCAACAGGGAAAGCCATCACCCCTCACGAGAATGCTTTATGGCAAACACCCTTGAGGGGCACATTGAAAGTGTCCACAAGGGAGGGACTGCTCCTGTCAAGGGAGATGCAGGGGCCCTGCCTCATCTATGAGTAGAGTAGCTGAAGGCGTGGCACAAGGCGATCAAGGATGCCCGACTCCAACTAGAGAGGGAGCATGCGGAGCTTGAGCGTGAGATCGAACGCTGTGGAGACGGTGGCCATGCGTGCACCATCGTCCGCGACGCAAATTGGAGGATCATCCAAGATGACAGAGGCCTCCTGCACATTGCCTAGGCAAGATAGAACATAGCTATTATGGTGGCCCTACTCCAAGGGCTTCTAGAGCCCGTGACACCTGAAGACCGTTGGGCCCATCGCGAGATCCGCACGCTACTCGAGCACATGGTGGTGCAGCAGGCGGAAAGCTCATAGTCTCGGTGATGCGAGCTCGATGCCAGTTAGCGCGTGTCTTTGGGGCGACATAGCTAAGACATATCCATCCACTAGGCACCACACAACGACGGGGGGCTTGCCATGGTCTTAGTGCATGAGAGTCTCATCCCCAATCATGACGCACGTAATGCCCCAGACATCCATATGCATGGATGGGGGAACAAGATAGAGGAGTCCAGCCATGGCTACCACCCTCATTGTGGTGGATGCTACAATAGTGGCGAGGACCAGAGCCTGAGACCTAATTTGTTGGGGCCCTAGGCTTTCAGTTGGCACATCCTCAACATGGCTTTCCCACCGCGGTATCGACCACCAACCAACATCCCAAAATACTCTAGGGAAATGAACCCCATCCTATGGCTTGAGGATTACCGGCTTCCTTATCAAGCCAGCGGTGCATATAGTAATTACTTCATTATCCACAACCTCCCCTTATTCCTAGCTAATTTGGCTAGAGCACCTTTCGCCCAACCGAACATGGCTAGAGCACCTTTCGCCCAACCGAATTCAAAGCTAGGAGAACCTGAAAGAGATCTTTGTGGGAAATTTCTAGGGCACCTACACATGCCATAGGAACCCCTAGGATCTAAAGAATTTCTAACAAAGGTCCAGGAAAACTCTCTATGAGTACATCCAATGCTTCTCCAGGCAATGCAATGAGTTGCTCAACATCACCGACACCGACATCATTGGAGCCTTCCTATCTAGGACCACCTATGAGTCCCTGGTCCACAAGCTAGGATGGAAGGGCCCTTAGACCACCAAGGAGCTCCTCGACATCATGACCAGCCATGCCACAGGTGAAGAGGTGGTCGGGGCAATTTTCGATTGCCCCAAGGGCAAAGCGAACCAGGATGAGAACGCCGGCGACGGTGCCTCCAACTGCCCGAACAAGATGGACGAGCAGGGACATAGGGGCTCGCTCATGGCTGCTACCAAGTGGAAAGGTGGCCGGGCACCTACCGAGGGTGTTCCTGACCACTTTGAGAAGCTACTTGAGGGGTTGTGCCTAAACCACGCCTTCCCCATCAAGCACCGATACAAAGGATTGTGCCCTTGTGAAGCATTTCCTATCCATTGGCTCCAAATAGGGGGGGCCAGAGGAAGAAGCCTGAGCTAGCGATGGACGACGCCGAGGGTAAGGATGGTGACTTTCTGATGCTAGATGGCTGCCTCATGATCTTCAGTGGGGAAGTGGCTTACTACTCCAAACCCCACCGAAAGCTCATGCATCGTGAGGTCTACACGGCCGAGCTGACCATGCCATTTTTCCCTGGGTGGTCGGAGTCCACCATCACCTTTGACCAATCCGACCACCCAAAGAGCATCCTGTAGCCGAGAAGACACCCACTCATAGTTGACCCGACCGTCGGCATGAAGTGGCTCACCCTTGTGTTGGTGGATAGAGGCAGTGGCCTCAATGTCACATACACCGAGACGCTTGATGACATGGGCATCGACCGATCGCACGTCCCACCGACAAGGTAGCTACAAGCTCAAGACCATCAACGGCAAAGTCTTCATCAACACCTAGAACATCAAACAGCTATGTTGCTTTTACCCCTAGTCTATGTTAAGAATGATGTTTCTAAAATGCAAAAACATTTCTTTCTTATTAGATTCACTATTGTTTCCTCGATCCTTAGTGGCACCCGACCTAGCAATGGCACGGGGTCGGGCCTCACTTGGGGGCTGATCAGAATGGATCTACTCAACAACATTCTTTATGTCTGACCCCTTCTATGTTAAGATCTAGAAGCAAGAGTTGCGGAAACAAACACTGAGTAAAATTGGTCAGACCGCAAGAAACATACGCCCAAGCAGCTACGGCGTTTTTGCTCACCAGTGTGATCAGAGTTTTTCTGCCCGCACCTCAAGCTTTACAACCTTAACATCAGAAGGGGTCAGATCACATCAACCTTCTTATACATAAAAAAAGGAAAGGGCCAAAAGCCCCTTCTTACATTAAGATCTAGAAGCAAGAGTTGCGAAAACAAACGCTAAGTAAAACTGGTCGGACCACAAGAAACCTACACCCTAGCGGCTACAGCGTTTTTGCTCACCAGTGTGATCAGAGTTTTTTTGCCTGCACCTCGAGTTTTACAACCTTAACATCAGAAGGGTCAAATCGCATCAACCTTTTTACACAAAAAAGGGAGAAGAACCATAAGTCTGATCGGCCATAACAAAAGTTAAAAACTTGTCTACTTATTACAAGTTTGCCGCCTGGCCTATTTAACTAACTAACCCCTCGGGGGGTGACCTCATCCTCAATCTTGATAGATATGTCCTGCGCCAGGAATCGTGCACATGCCACCCCAGCCACTCCTCAAAGGGCATACCGGACAGCGGTTTGCCTCTCAATGGGCCAAAAACCGCCACAGGTAAAGAGGGATACAGAGCTAAAAACGCTCCCATAGCTCATTAAGGCCTAGGAGTTCGAAGGTTGGTCCATCAACGGGTTCACAACTGCTCCGAGACACCTTTGGAGTGAGGGGTGGTTAAGGATGGGCCCACTAGCAGCCAGCACCTAGGCGCATGAGTGCCACAGGCATCCCGACCCATGTTCGAGTCTTGCCTAGTGCACAATCCATGGTTTTTCCTCGAAGAAAGGAGACGAGCCCTTGGGACCGGTCGAACAGACCCGAGAACTATATGGACTAGATGCTAGGAATCTAGAGTCAGTCACCAGTTGAACCATGCCAGACCCCACGAATGGGAAGCTAGGGCCCCACTCAAACTAGCCCATTGACAACTCACTGAGCACCATGATTCATCCATCGAGGAAAACATGGCATGGCTTAGCCCCTCCATTTTATCAAAAAAAACATGTGAGGGAGGATGATTATAAGACGAGCTAACCCCTCGACTAGACCCATGCAACGAGCGGGGGCTCGGGGGAAGTTGGACTCGCAAGGAGACCGAGTACACGGTCACATACCAATGACAGATCGATCAGATCCTAGGGAGGGATCAGAATCAAAAGAAATCTTTTCCGATCCCCAAGTCCCGCAGCTGCGTGCTCCCGAGGAGTTCGATCACAACAGAGAGGAATCACAACCGTACCAAGACATTCAACGGGACATGAAGGGAGATCAAAACCCTCAGAATCCTTCCATCTAAAAAAGCCTTTGAAGGAGTATCCTACTCCTCCGCAAGCTCAGGGACTACTGTCGGGTATCAGCTTAGGGATACCTAGAAGAAGGAAGCTCATGGCCATGAATGCAAACTCCCTCAGATGGTCAAGAGCGTACCTTGGTCTCACCTAGCCCCAAGGGTACGGGCTTCGTCTCCTCTGACCTCGAGGGCATGGGATCCAGGTCACCCAACCTCGAGGGCACGGGCTTTGTCTCGCCCGAACCCTTAGGCGAGAGCCTCACCATGTTTGACCCCAAGGGCACAGGATCCACCTCGCCTAATCCTAAGAGCGCAGGCTCTGCCTCACTCGATCTCTCAGGCAAGGGCTTTGCCTTGCCCGACCCCAATGACGCGGGCTTCGTCTTGCCCGATCTCAAGAGCGCGGGCTTCACCTCGCTCGACCCTGAGGGCATGGGCTCCATCATGCTTGACCCCTCGGGCACGAGCTTCACCTCACTCGATGGGATTCTGCATTGCCCCCAACCTCTATGGGTCTAAGGGTACAAGTCCAGAGTCAAACTTCTGACACTAGAAAGGGAGTAGGCACATCTTGATGTGACCCAGGGCCATGACGGGTTGTACCTAAAGACTCACATCACCAACAGTCACGGGCATGCCAATGCTATGCTACCTAATCCCCGTATGGCCTTCGACGGGGATATCTGCCCACCATGTCGCTTGCTGGGATGGAATGGAGCACCACGACCAGCTGATGACGCCCACATACAGCACCAGTGATGAATAGGGCCACGATGTGAAGTCATCCCTATCATCATCTATAGGACTGACGGGACCCATGTAAAGGAGATGATGAGTGCCATGACCTCGGGGGCCTTCTTCTTCCTCGCTTATCTCTCCCTCTCTTATGTAACCTATGTCTTCCCCTTAGTCTATAAAAGGGGAAGATGGATGCCCCCGAAAGGGCAAGGCACGCTTCAAAGGCACAATGTCTCTAAGACATAATGCCCACACACCCCATGAAGGCAACGGATAAATGACTCAAGGGCTAAACAGTTCAACGCTAAAAGGAACTGAGTTCAACTAGACTCAACTCCATTCGATCCTTCCATCAGAGACTTAGGACCTGCTCCCTCTCTCGCCCTTTTGTAACCCCTACTACAAACTAGTGCTGGTAACACGAGCAGCAGCAAACTGGACATAGGGACATTCTATTTAAACCAGTATAAATCCTTGTGTCCTCCGAGAATAGCCATCTGGGTTAGACGTGCAAATCACAAAATTTACTACCGGTGATCCGAAACACTGACACCTAGGCTACCATTTGTCTCCCATAGCCCACGATAATGATGTTGCCACCACCGGCACCGTTGGTTCACTCGCCACTGCCGCTCCTAGTGCAGTCCACCGAGCCATCATTGTAGGCCCCGTTACGGTCCCGCACGATGTCTCCTAGGTTGGCATTAGTCTCCCCGTCACCCACAATGACGACATTGATGCCACCGGAACCGGTGGTTTGCTCGCCACCAGCACTCTCAGTGTGGTCCACCTTGCCATCGTCGGTGGCCCCATTGTGGTCGAGCTCACCATCGTCGTGTTTGCTCCCGGTGCCCCATAGAAGGAGTAGATCTCTTGCATCATCATGGCCCACTCATCGTCCACTGAGGACATGTCCAAGGGCTCTACGGTGGTGGCCCCATCATGGTCTAGGTCGCCTTCACTGGATTCGCTCTCGGTGCCCCACGGTGAGAGCGGGTGAACTGATCCTCTGATTCGATGTGGTGGAGAGGTTTGCTGGTTTCAACCCAAATAGGTTTACCTTGTAGACATTGGATTTTGATCATGACTATTGGTACCCTTGTTTTTTTTAAATCATGTTTGGTACCCTTGTTGCATGACTTATCCTTGTTGCATCACTTGTTTAGAGCTATGGGATGACACCGCTCATTAAATTAATTACTACTAGTATCAAGTCATGTAAATGTTTGTAGTTAGGACAAGTACGTTGCCTGGTGCTCATTACTACTATGAAGTCATGTTAATCATCTGTAGTTAGAACTAGTATGTTTATGTAGTAGTTGTATGACTTTGAGTAGCGTGGCATGTTTCTCGTCTTCTCATGGTTGATGAAGGCATGGTTATGTAGTCTGAACTCGTATCATTGTTGTACTCCACAAATATATATATGAAGTCTAGTTTGATGTTTTGTTATCTTTCTAGTAGCACTGCTCTCCTCTTATTATGCATGTAGCCATGTCTATCACTGCAAAACCAACCAAGACCTAGGAATAGGTGCCTAATCTTTTATGCCACCAAAGCACAGTCCGGCCATGTTGTATTAGACGAGGCCAGACCATATATTAGGTGTCCGACCAGTTTTTTTTATCTTGGACATGCAAAATCAACAACCAAAGGACAGTCTACCCCTCTTGTTTTCCCACAGGCCAGACATGCAAAAAAGGGTGCATAAGCGGAAGGGCAACAAGATGAGTTAGGTGATGGTTTGAACTTAGTTAATTGTTGTATGTATCTAGATCCCAATAATACTGATGTATATCAATCTATTATCAGCAGTGCGCTTGTTTATTTAGTGTTTGTTCAGTGTTTATATCAGTTTGTTCATTTTGTCACAATGGTGTTCATTGTTCAAAGAAAGCCATTACCTATGTGCCATCATCAAAAGCACATTCCAAAATACATGAAAAGCACTCAAAAATAGTTAAAACCGCCATTATATTAATTCCTAATATTTATCTAGGTACATGAGGCCATTCAAAATAGACAAAAAGTGCATTACAACGCACCCACCATTGTACTACTACTAGTTACTACTAGACCTACTACTATTGTACTAATTAACTACACCTACTAATCAACGTCGTTGCCCCCACCATCACCGTTGTCGCCGCCCTCCTCGTCGTCCTACTCCGACGAGGAGTCATCCTCGTCCTCCACGATCATGTTGGGGGATGGAGGGTTGAGCCTACGCTTCTTGCTGCACGGTATGGGGGCCAACCTCCACGGAATGGTCTCGATGATGTTTGTCTTTTTGTTGCCTTGGTGTCTTTGTCAATCTTTGTTGATCTTGCAAGAACCCTGCAGTGAGTAGCAAGTCTCGCCTCAGTCTAATGCAGAGCTAAGTAGCCATTGGTGTTGAAATATTATTGCACACGTAAGAAAGTCCGACCTCTATGCATTTGAACGCATCTGACAGTATCCTCCATAGTTTTTCCTCGTTTTCCTGTGATGCTTGTCACTGTGTCATTTGTAATTTTAAGTTTAACTAACTTTATAGAAAAGAGTAACAACATCTATGACATAAAATGCTAGGGAAGATATATAAAGAAAGAGTAACAACATAAGGAAAGAGTAACAACTTGTATGTCCCAACTCCCAACATAAGGAAGATACATCAAATGCAATGTGACATAACATCAAATGGAACTTTATTTACTCCTCTGCTAATCACTCCGAGAACAAGGGAACATAGGACTAAAGTATAACAGCAATGATCCTAGGGTGTTTGGTTTAGGTGACTAAAAGACTAAAGCAATTAAAAAAGACCAAAATGCCCCTATTAATTGCCTAGGATCTTTGTTGTTGCCATAGTATTGAGGGGCAGAGGTGTCTTTTTTGGCCCTCTACATGTCTGTGTTTACTTTTGTTGAACTTTGTATTAGGTGGGTAAAACTCTGTTGAGCATGGTGTAGATCAAGTCCTTTGGTCATTTGGTAGCCAGTTTCTTGCCCCTATTGGTTGGCTTTGCCTGCAGGTTTCTTTCTAGTTCTCTTTTCAATCTATATAGTATGGTAAACATCCATAACAAAATTCATCCGATCAAGTCTCGCGTCGATCTAATGCCTAAAGGAGGAGCCATATAGCTATTCAAATTTTACTGCACACGGAAGAAAGTCTGAGCATAATAAATCTAACCGGGCCAGACACATCTCACGTTATACAAGGAAACTTGTTTCATACGAGTACTTTCATTCAATCCCTAAAGGAAACAAATAAAATTGAAACAAAACGATAGAAAATCAAAAGCTACAGAATACACTATATTTGAGGATAAATTTCAAATGCTAGAATACCGCATGTAAAGAGTGAATTACTAGTTTCTTATTCTATGTTCCCATGCGAACAACTCAAATTCACGATGAAGCCTACAGTCCTCACTGCAATACACAACCCTTCCTTCCCATACGTCTGCATCACCACAAGCACCGCCTGCACATGGAAGATCGCCACACACCTATGCCGGTGGTGGCAGCAATAACTTGCCCCACCTCATTTCACGAACCACCTCGGTGGCCGTCTCGTGGTGGCACAGCACACACCCCTTGTTGCATAGCCACCTATTCGTTGGTCCATAGCCATCGTCCGCCATCGCCGCCCATGATTCTTCCTCGCCCTCGACCCATCTCATGTACCGCCTCGCTGTGTCATTATTATGGGCACTGCTATTGTGCCTATAGAGCAATATGGTGATCGGATAGGTCACCTGATTACGCCTGCCATTGGCAGCACGGGAGAGATCGTCGAGGCATGGCCGGGACTAGTGGTTTTCCTCGAATATGATTGGTATTCCGGTGAGGAAGCAAGCCTCTGGGTTGCCTAGTTGGGTTAGGCTAGCAAGGAGGGTGTAGTAGTTGCCAAGATCACCTACCCTAGCCCACGTCTGCACTGGTCCAGTGCCACTCATCAACCGATAGCAGGGTTGCCACAGATGTAGTGCATGGACAAGTAGGTCACCCATAGGCTATGAAGGTTGTCCATGGGCCGCTCCGAGGTCACAGCGAGGTGGTCGGTGATCTCAATGGTCATCTCATCAGGGAGCACCAGCAACAGTGACGTGGGGTGTTGCCTCGCTGCCATGATTGTCGGCGTCGACGTTGCATGATGCGGAGCATGAGGAGGCCAACCGAGGGGTCATGCAGCGGCATGGATGGAGCTATGGCGTGTGCGTGGATGGAGCTATGGCGTGTGGACAGCGACAAAATAGAGGGCTAGAGAGGCAGAGCGACACGATCAACTTACGTTGATCGAGGAGGAACCAGGGGAGGCGGTTGAGCCGGGGTTATAGTAGAAGTTCTTAAATACCCTCTGCGAACTAGTGTGGGAACTCACAATGACGACACAGTTTAGATTACCAGGAAATGTGGAGTTTTCTGGTTCCCATTCTGATCTACATGTTTCTTTTTTATCACATTTTTTACTGCACACGTAAGAAAGTCTGCTCATTGTATATTTCATCTCCTAGAACAATATATAGTGTCGTCTGTACATTTGAAAGTCATAGCAAATTGAGTGCATTTGTTCATAGATGACAAAAGTACTCCTGGCCCCATGTAAAATATTAAAAAACATTAATTTTTTATGTGAGTAGAACTTGGCTGATTAGCTGTGCTACAAACAGCAGCTACATCGATTGTGGCTTCATGAATGAAGTAACAGTAAGGTATGAGTATGTCTTTATTAGTAGTTGAATTCCTAAAGTGGCAGCATCAATCATAGCCCAGGGACTGCAGTCGATCAGAACCTATGAAACCATGTAGCCATCTCTAGCTAGCTACTGCCCCTCAGCTGCTGCAAGCCTGTGACTGCTTGGATTGGAGTGCACTGTATACTTCACTGGATGAGAGAAGGTCTGACCATCTAAAATATTCACTACTTGGATACTAGTAATGATGAACATCATGTGGTCACATCAAAAGCCTATTCTAGCCCTGGTGTCCCTGTCTATACGAAGCCTAGAGTCACTCCCATTGTATCGCCATCTCTAGCTAGCTAACTGGCTCTGCTTCTCTGACCAAGAGCAATTGCCTTTAGTCTCTCTGACTGCCCCTCGACTGCTGTGAGTTCTCTTCACAACCGCACCAAGCTTTCAAGTCTCAAGCGTGTCATGGTGGTCAAAAGCTCTTCTTCTAAGATGCACTTCTTGTGTCTAGCTTTCCTGTGCATTCACTTCACTCTCAGCAATCGTGCAAGGTCTATATGGGAGGAGTGTCCCCCTTCCCTCAAAGATTCTAAATTTTGACCAAATACATATAGAGAAGTATTAATGATTATGATGCGTAATAAGTATCATTACATTGATCTTAAATTATATTTTCATAATAAGCCTAATTGGAATTCTAAAGATTCTGTGTCAAACTTTGTTCAACTTGCAAGAATCTTGCAGCGAGGACCAAGTCTCACCTCAGTCTAATGAAGAACAAAGGAGCCATTCATGTTGAAATGTTACTGCACATGCAAGAAAGTCTAACCTCTATAGGTTTGAACGCGTCTAACAGTATATTGTATCCTCTATGGTTTTGAGTGTTGTAGCAATGTGTGTGGATTTGTTTATATAGGAGGTAAAACTAATCTCAGCCTCACATCATACATTAATCCCGGACCCAAGTTATAGGAGACAAAACTTTACCTTTTTGAGGAATTTAAAGTTACACCGTACACGTGACAACGTCCCTCTCTATCTCGGCTCCCCCTCTCTTTTATAAATTTGTAGGAGTAGTCATTGTGTTACAAACTGGTCACCCCTCCCCTCTCTCTCTCTCTCTCTCTCTCTCTCTCTCTCTCTCTCTGGCCCCTTCCCTTGGTGTAGCTCTATCAGCACCATGTCCCACTAGATCCAATCCTCTCGTGGTAGCACCGCGTCAAACAGGATGCATGGACAGAGCAGCTCTCAGATAATAGATCGGTTGTTAGATCTGGTTGGTGAAGAGACTGGCCTTCCATTGGTGATTTGCCCCCACTGCAAGCTTGCTAGAGTGATTAAGCGATGATCTACAAAAAAACCAAACCTTTGCCGTGTCTACTTCAAGTGCCAAAGGAATGGGGTAAGCTTCTTTGTCACTTCTTCAACAATAACTATTGCAATGCTCAGTTTAATTTTTTTAACAAATTTGTGTAGTATCCAAAACTCTATGGTTACTATGTATGGCAGCGACAGTATCTTGAGGATTTGAAAAAGGCAGGCATGATCCAAGTCAGACTAATGGACTCTGAGGATGAAGAGGAGGAAGGAAGCGAAGGCCACTCGAATGGCGGAGCTAACAGCAAAGCATTGGAACTCAACATGTAGAACCTATAGCGGAAGTTGAACATATTTTTTCTTTGTTGTGTTCTGGTTGTTAGATTTGGAATCATGTATTATGTTGTATTGAAGTAGGTCATCAACATGTTAGATTTGGAATGCTCTGTTTCATACTAGCTATGACACTGTATGAAGAACAGCAACTTATTGAGAAGGTCGTCAATAAGGGAAGATACATAAGGAAGAGTAACAACATGTACTCCCTCTGTACTCCCAACATAACGAAGATACATCAAATGCAATGTGAGATACATCAAATGCAATGTGAGATACATCAAATGGAACTTTATTTACTCCTCTACTCGTCGTTGATATCACTGTCCTTGTCCTCATTGTTGGTATCAATGTTGTCCTCCTCCTCCTCTATGCCATGAGGCCCTTTTGCTCATCAGCGGTGATGCGGTGGCCACCTGCTCAGCATCGGCACAAACTAGGTTGTGCCAGTGCTTCTTGGTGTTGTGGGCGGTGTTGATTCCCTACGTCATGATGCTAGTGTCGAAGCCATCTATCCGGCTCTAGTAGCAGGCGAGGATGTACTCTGCGTTGTCTGCACGATTCTTGTTCAGGTAGGCTGGTAGTTCTTCTAGGACATCAGCGAGTTGGTGAAAAATGAAGATGTAACTGCTCACCTTTTTAACTTGAGGCGGGGTGATGGTGCCCAAATTGCTATTTTCTACCACACACTTGATCTTCCAAAAAGCCTTACTCATGATGCCAATGGCCCAATTATCTCTATCTCCAAAGGGATCCACCGAAGCTTCATCTTGATTCACCATGGCCATGGTGTCATCCTCCTTCACCATGGGCATGGCATCATCCCCCTCCCATGTGTGCTTCACATAAGGCTTTCCCTTCACCATGGCGGTGGCTAAGAGTGAAGTAGGTTTGGAGAAGGCAACCACACATTCTAGGCGATTTTAGATCTGCAGTGGGAATGGGAGGGCTCAGGGAAGGAAGGAAAACAAGCGGAGTTGTGGAAGAGATCATGGTGGTTAATGTATCACTACTACAGAGGAGCCATTGGTATTTTTTTGAACAAAGAGGAGTCATTGGTGTTGAAATGTTACTGCACACACAAGAAAGTCCGATCTATGTAGGTTTGAACGCGTCTGACACACTACACAAACCTTAGCTTACATTACAAACAAGTTAAAGTTGCTGCAAAATAATGACAACATCCATCCAAGAGAAAATTAAAATGTCCATAGACAATCAAACAATATTGAACTATTTAAACATGTCATGACAGAGAGATACATCAAATGCAGCTTTATTTACTACTTTACTAATGACTCCAACTCCGAGAACAAGGGAACATAGGGAACATAGTAAGGTCTATCGATGAAGTCTGGCACGATGTCACGTCTATCATACATAATGTAATATGTAGGGATGACATGAACTTTTCTGATGTCCATGTTATATGCGATGATGACACTTTCCTCCCCAGCCCCAACAAACAAAATCAAATTTCATTATGGGTGAACTATAACCGTTGAGTAGCTCGACTCAAGATCCAAGTAACCAAATTGAACCTTAGTCTTTGCAAACACCTTACATATGCTGACAGTATGCTTCAATGTTCATTTATTAGTACCATAGTCTTCAAGTATCCAGATTGAAAGCTTTGACATATTGTGACCACTAACAATATATTCACATAAGTGACCCTGAGCTTGATGAATATAGTGTCTAAAACCACGTGCCCTATTAGGAATTTTCCTCCATATCTTTCCCTCTATATCCATAGCAAGTATATGATGGCCACCCCTTGCGTACCCCATAAAGTGTAGACAACCGTTAAGAAACATAATTTCTAATTCTTCAAATGTCACCTGAGCCACCTTGCCCCATTTAGATTCCTTAAAGATCCATGCTACAGTTTTAGATGAATACATGTCCAAACCCATGCACTCACCATCATCATCCTCCAAATATTTAATCACATGGAAGTACAAAGAGGCTATCAGATCAAACCCCAATCGAGCCTCACCAACAAAATGGATGCTAGGCTATAGTACCTTCAACTTCTGGGTTGTCGGATTGCTGACGACATAGCGGTATCCATCAGCCCCAAGGCACCAGCATAGGATGAGGCTATTGTAGCAATCTGAGACAGCTACATTGTTGAAGGTGAAGGGCAAGAAGGACACAAAGGGGTGTTCACCGGTGATGCTGGTGTAGTATCGATGGTCGTTCTCATTGTCGTAGAAGAAGGCGGCCATAGTCTGGGGCATCAACTTATTGTTGTCTGAGATGAGGCATTTCTAGGAGCGACAGACATATTTGCAGTAGAACAAGGAGCGGGTGGGGAGGTGGCGGAGGATCCCAATAATGACATCGTCCGTGAGGCTGGCCAGTGTGTTCCTCTTGTTGGGGGCCTCCTCCATTTCGTTAGTGTGCAGTAGGATGAGAGCTTCCTCAGTAATGAGATCACCGAAGAGGAAAATAATCCAACAAAGATCCATCAGTGAAGTCCACAACTCATACCAAAGTGCAACTTTAACAACCATTAACAATTTTCATGGTACGACCTCATCTAAATTTAGAGTAGCACCACATAGATATATATAAGTCAAACTAGAGTAGCAGTTAATAGAGTTGTAACCATTACAATTTTAGCTAAATCAAGTCTAACCATTACACTTACAATCAGTACACGAGCTCAGAGCTTCTTCTATAGGAGACAGGCAAAGATTAAGAGGACTATAATTACAATAGTTTTGAAGGAGAAAGAGGGTGGAGCAGCTATTGGGTTTTGAAGATAGAAGTCATCATCATGAGCTAAGGGTGGATTTGAGTTGATTCTTGACTTGAAGGTAGCAATTACATCTTCATAGGAGTTGTACTTTTTATAAGAAGCACCAAGAAACCTATGAACTTGTTCTTGGCAGTCAGGTCAGTTACAGTAAACTCCTGGCTAATAGCCGTTGAACACAACATAGCAGGGATCATCTCAAATCTGCACAACCAAACAGGCTGCCTTAGTTTTCACAAGTTCAAAATACCATAAGGACTCACTGGTGGCACTAGAGCATACGAAATAGAAATGTAGAATCAAGCAAGCACTGGACAGAAAAAACTAATTTAAGGTAGAAGCAAAGGGCCTGTTTGTTTGCCTAGACAGATAGATATAATCAAGCTAGCACTTGATAATTAGCAGGCCTAGTTGCACACAAACTTTTACAGTAAGAACACTGAACATATGTAGAAAACCAAGACATCAGCAGAAACCAACTAGTGCCACCTCCTAGTTCTTTTCACCATCATTGGCCTAACTAGATCTCCTACGCTAGAATGTTTCTTATATAGCTCATGTTCAAGCAAGGACCAAAACAGTGAAGCGAACAGGAAAAGGCGAGAAAGGAGACCTACAGATCGAATATGTCGCCTTTGCTGCGGCACACAACAGACACGGACGCCAATGCCGCCGCGCTCCACTGGGAAGCACCACCGCCTAGCCTCTAAAGGATGCCTTAGCCACCACAGCGGACCAGGGATCCTCTGCATCCGCGTTCGCCGCCATCGCCGCAAGTCCAGTGGGCACAGATTCGTTTCCACTTGCAAGAGATATCTAATTCAGGTCAACCTGTAGAGCATCCACATAGACAATAGGTACTATAGGGACTCCAAAGAGATATCAGCACATCCATGCGTCTAGCGCAATAGTAAAGACGTTCCATTCCTTGGTCCAGAACCCGGGTTCGACTCCCAGGTATCATACTTTTTTTGAGAAATTATACCCCGGCGACACACACGGTACAAATGACACGCAAGCTGTTGGGTCCCACAGGTCGGATGGAGATGGAGAACAGTCCCACAGGTACACGTGACAGAGATGGAGAACGGTCACACAGGTACACGTTACACATAAGCCATTTGGTCCCACAGGTCGAATGCAGAAGGGTCCCGCAGGTACACGTTGGATGGAGAAAGGACTGAGCGGAGACTTTTATGACAAATTGCAAGCGTCACGGATGAGTAACTGCAGGTCCCACACATAACTACAGGTCCCACAGGTACACGTCGGATGGACAAAGTACCGAGCGGAGACTTTTATGACGAATTGCAAGCGTTACGGGTGAGTAACTGCAGGTCCCACAGGTACACGTCGGATGGAGAAAGGACCGTATGGAGATTTATGACGAAGTGTCGTTCGTTACAGATCGAAAACTGCATCACAGATGTGTAATTAGTTCAATGACGAAGCCCTGGTCATCACAGTTCTAAAGAGGTTCGTCACTGATGAGCAAGAACAGTAGCGTGAGGTTTTTTTTGTGACGAACCCTGTGCTGTTCGATGACGGTTTTGTGTGACGGTGCCTGATTTCATCATAGATAGAGAGGACTGGAGGATTGTCACCACTGATCTATGACGAAACGTGAATATCCGTCATAGATAGCGATCTTCTATGACAGTTTCGAATTCATCATTAAGATTTTTATCATAGAAGTGGATATTTCTAGTAGTGTCACTGGCGTGGGAGGTGTGAGCCTACCTTCTGGAGCCCCTTCATGTGCCCTCCTCACAGTATGAATAGTTCATTTGTGTCCACGTTCCGCTAGTTCTAGTTTTCTAGTGCTACTGTATGGGTGAAGCTTTGATTGTTCTAGGAGGCTGTACTCGCTCGTCTTAGATGATGCTCCTCGAGTTCACATTGTTCTTAGATATGGTTTTCCTCTACACAACTTTACACGTTGTTATTGGATATATGCGTGGAACTAAAGTGAAACCTGAGAGCATTATAATATTATTGGATAAATTGAAGGATAAGGGATTGGGATTGGGATAATTAAGTAGTAGTAGTCACTAGGGTCTGATGTATCGAGCATCCTACCATATTACTTAGTATAATACATTAATACTTGTGTGTTGATTGGTATTGGTAGTAAAGAATAGAGGCTTACGAACTACAATTGGGAGTGTTGCTCTACTGTTTACAAACGGTGGTTTATTTCTGCCCAGGAAAAAACAGTGGTTTATCTCCCTTTTTATGAAAAAGGTTGTGTGAGTGAAAAGTATGTGTGTACTGATAGAAGGTATGTGTTCGACAAACACTTACACTTCTTTCACAAAGTAACTTGAGGTATTCAATAAGTCTGTGATTATTATATGTTTCATGAAAGAAAACCGGGTCATTAAAGTCCCCTAGATGAACACCTCCTGCACATTTAATCCTATCAATTCACTCGTAACTCCTAGCACAATAAAGAAAAAATAAAAGGGTGTTACCATTCGCGACTCTTGTTTACTGCAGTTTCCTTCCATATTTCTCATTGTACCCTTCACTAGCACGCTAGGCTCGAGAGAGAAAGAGGTGTGGAAATGGAAGACGATAGGAAAAGAACCAGGCTGCGCAAATCCTTGCAGCTCTACCTCTCCAGGACGCTCAAGAAGATCCCTCCAATCCACATCCCCAGTTCAGCCATTCCAGCTAACATCACCAGCGCGCACCTCCTCTCCACCTGCAGGTTCCCAAGAACCCCGTCGCTGGATTTGGACGCCGCCGCCGCCGCCAGTGCGGACGACAACAGCAAGGACCAAGCGGCGACGCTCTCCGACGTCGACCGCTTCCTCTTCGACAACTTCCGGTCCCTCTACATACATGACAACAACGATCCATCATTATCGGTAGGCACATCGACATCAGTCGTCAACGGGACACCACCAACATCGGAGACGTCATCTTCCTCAGAATCGGCCT
Source organism: Miscanthus floridulus (assembly GCF_019320115.1). Lineage (NCBI taxonomy): Eukaryota > Viridiplantae > Streptophyta > Magnoliopsida > Poales > Poaceae > Miscanthus > Miscanthus floridulus. The sequence goes on along the minus strand of NC_089584.1, from coordinate 83,452,602 downwards.
CAGAAGACATCAAGGAAGCTAGGCCAGGTGAGGAGGGTGGCGACAGCGCGACCATAGTGGTCTTCACCATGGATCCTTACACAGACTTCCGGAGATCCATGCAGAACATGATAAAGTTGCACCATGGCTGCGTATGTCAGCCATTGGATTGGGACTTCCTGGAGGAGCTGCTCTTTTTCTACCTGCAGCTGAATGACAAGGCTATGCACAAGCACATTCTCAGAGCCTTTGCTGACCTGACTGCCGGAACTCACATGGGCAGTTCAACCCCTGGAAATGCCCAGTGGGCTGACAAGAGCCTTAGAAGTCGGAAAAATCACTAGGATGAACAACTGTTACTTCATAAATTGACAGCTCAAAGCAAAGAAAGATTTGCGGTACCAGGCTATGGGCCTGTTTGGTACAGCTTATAAGCTGCTTATGGTCAAAATAAACTGAAATCAATAGCCAAAATGCCACGTTTTTCAGCAGCTTATTCTGGCCACACTTATTCCCATAGCTCCCATTTGTACTAAAAAGTAGAAGCTGGATCAGATAAGCTTATTTTGACCGCAGATTTTACTATGTTTGGGCAGCTTATCTGGGAAGCGCTTCCCAAATAAACTGTACCAAACAAGGCCTATGTAACCTGATCACCTGACAAAAATAGCAGCATGCAAATAGAGCTGCACATAAAAGCTTAAACACATCATTTATGCTGAAACCGACAGGTTGTAGGTTGGCAGCTTGGAATATATTTTTTAAATTAACTTCCACCCGAACCAAATATCCAGAGCTTAGAGCTTAGGATAGGCTCCATTTTTCCATAGTACAACTAAAAGTTACTCCCTCCGTTCCAAATTGTAAATCATTCTTGGTTCTCTAGGTACATAGCTTTTGTCATATCTAGATGTATAGCAAAAGTTACCTAGAAAAGTCAAAATGGACTTATAATTTTGAAAAGGATGGACTATGGAGTACTATTTTCATTCTATTAGTTTATTGACACCACCCACAACTAAGAGACTGATTGTGGTAAACTATAAGTTAGTACACCAAACTATCAGGTTAATCAGTCACATAGACAACTACGGTGTCCCAGATTTTAAAACTCTACATTTATCTTTGATTTCTCCCATGGTTCTACTTAATGGCATCCATTCAGAGTGTTTTGTGCTTGGTCGTCAAGAGTACACAGATCCGAAACAACAAGCAGCATCATGCATTTCACCATTCAAGTTTCAGAACTTCATCTGCAAGCGCAAAAGGCAACCAGACACTCAGGAAACCCTTGTCATACTATAGAAAATAATAATCAATAATCAGTATAGAGGCGGATAAAATTTTATACTATGTATTGTTTGAGCAACATGGATAAATAAAAAAAAAAAAGAGGAACCTAGTTAGTTAACCCTCCTAACAATTTTACAGCATACCCCCAGAATACTTTAGTTCATGATCTAATCAATCATCGTTAGGGGGGTGCTCATGATATTGTATTGTTCTGTCTAACAAGAAAGTATCTAAGTGTCATTTCTTGAGTGACATATCAAACGGTGTACTTCTATTACCTAGAAAGCATAATTCCAATTATAAAGAGAAGATAATACAGCCACAAATTAGTGACATCTAGACAAATAAAGCACCGCTTCTGGAAGTTCATCATCTATATTCAGTAAGCTAAACCCAGCCATTCTGAAGTTTGATGATTTGATCATATGAAAAAAAATCCATAGAAAGCCTGCGGTTATCAGCAATAAAAAACAGAGAAAAACAGGATGCCTTTTTGTCAAAGGAACTAGATAGACCTTTATTTTTCAGGAAAAACAGGGGAAAAGTTAAACTTCATGCTGGCATAAACATGAAGGATTGCTAAACAGTGTGGAGCACTGGTCAGACCCAATGGCAACTAGAGATTAACAGTGTAACTAGAAGCAATATAGTAGTCCAGATTTCATTTCCAAATTAAAAAAAATGTTTACTATGTTTGAAATGATCAATGGATACTCTACTTATATGCTTAACAAGCTTAAATGGAGTTTTGTCATGTCCATTTCTTTTCCTCGGATTCCAGAAGCGCCATATGGCATTCCAAAAGTAAATGCATGCACCTCAAGAATCTGATAATGTCCTGTTGACAAACAGTTACGTGTTGATAACAACCAGCACTGTAGTTATCACTGAATGAAAACATGACACAGAAACATAAAGTGAATATGCCTGCGAACATAGCAGAAGTGGTTGTCATGTACTACAAATACTATATCTTCGAACAAGCTGCTCATATAATGGAAGATGGTTCTTTGGAACAAAAACCCTGAACCTGTAAAGCAAACAAGAATGACAATTAAGCATAAACAAAGGTGTAATAACACAAGGGAACAAACAGCAAAGGAAAAGCCAAAAAATACACGAAATTGCCAACAAGAGTAATGTTACCCTTCAAGAAGTGGAAGTTTTCCTGGGGACGAAAAAAGCTTTGTTATTGCTTCAAGTGAGTCCTTGATATGCATAGTTTTAGATTTTAAGGCCTTCATATATTCAACAAACTCTTTGTACTCTGCGCAACTAAGCTTTTCTTGAGCCTAGCAAACATTGAAGGAATACAATTATCTCATGCAAATACTGAAAAGATTTACATATTAACAAATTGCACTGATTCTGCAAAGCACGAAATGGGATCAAACTACAGTGAAATAACAGCATACCAGCTTCAAGAACGCTAGCCCTGAGTTAGATTCCTGGCCTTCAGACTTTTCACAGGTTGCCTCATTCTTTCCGCATGCTGTTGCTGTAGTGCTTTTCTTTGGTTCAGGTGTAGATCCTTCATATTCCTATCTGGCCAAAGCTCTTGACCCTATATTTTGAGGCAATTTTGAAGAGACGCCATCTGAGCCAACAGCATCTTTGGATCTGTGTGTTGTTTTAGCTTTCTTAAGCCCTAAAGAATTGAAGGTATGTTCCTTCAGATGCCCTTGTATTGGCTAGTCATCAGTCATATCAGCGACCTTGGTATCCTGTGATGGTCTTCTGAGAAGTTGTACTTCGTAGATGTAGATGTAAAGTTGTGCTTTGTAGTAAGGGTTGAACGATTAGCAGGAGTGATCTGAGCCAACTTCATGAAGTTACTTCTTCTCATGGTTGAATTTCCTGATAATGTGATTTGCGGGCATTCATCTTGTGCACTGGCAGCCTAGCAGAAGGAAGGCAGCATCTGTAAGCTCCAGAGGCATTAAACTTAAATCTTGATCAGCTATGTCAATGCAAAGGATGTACCAAATCTGATAGCTTCTCTTTAGGCATGTGTTCGCTTGCTACTGGTGCTATACAATCTGCATGTAACAACATTATGCAATGAGTTGTAAATAAATAACAATTACTAAGAGAAATAAAAGAAGCAGCACACAAGTGTAGTAATTTAAATGCCAAAAGTTTGTATTGCATTCCCTCAACGAAATTAGACAAACATTCAGTAGAAGAGAGCTGGTATTATGCTGCTTGACCTTGACTATCCCATTCTATAAATAGAAATAAAACCAGGCTGTATAGCAACCCTTTCAGTGGTCATAAATATAAGAAACCGAAAGATGTATCAGTCATGAGTTAAATATGTACTAAGAGTAAATTACACTTGCGGTCCTCAAGGTTTGGGGACCTAGATATGCAATTTCATAGTTTGGGGACCTAGATGAGAAATTGAGAATAGCCTAATAGTTTGAGGACCGCTAGTGTAATTTACTCTATGTACTAATGTGCTAGTATTCTTTCTTAGTTTCTTCTAATTTTAATAGTCACAGCTCTAATCATATTTTCAAAGCTACAAATGAGTTTGAATGTAGTTCAAAATATATTCAAATTTGCAAAATTCCTTTTCCATAATGAGCGCATCATGAAGAACTGCAAATGGCATTTTGCAATTATAATAATACACGAGCAGATTTTCCACAACTTGGTGGTGTAAGCCCATAGGGTCGTCAATTTGGTGGCGCAAGGCATCAACTATTCCCTTATCCCCAGGGGCTGATTTCAGATAGGTTCTTATAATCTTATGATACTCCTAAGCTGGCAATCTAAAACAGGAGGCAGACTCATCAGGTTCACTAGTCAATTTAAATGATTAAATCAGTGACCATATGGACTGCAAAACCGATAATAATGGCCATAAATCAGCTCTCTATCCCCCGACATAGACATCCTTTGTCAATTTCTGTCTAATGCAATTTGCACCAGCCCTGTATTGCTAGAACTATAGTTGATTTTGCTGATTCAGTCCCATTCTGCTCAAGTTTGTACAATCAAACATTTATATTACACTTTCATTACTTGAATTCTAAACTACCTACAAACATCTAAATGGGTCAATAAGGCTATATAGTATTGAGAGTTCAAGTACTAAACCAAGCAGAAGAAGCTCCTTACTAAGTTGTGTGCTTCGTCAAATATAAGTACTGCATTGTCCCATGGTATGCCATTTAAGGAACGACGGTTTCCCGGGTCAATAAGATAGTTGTAAGGAGCAAACAAGATATCAACCGACTTTGAAAGTTCCCGGGAGATGTAATATGGGCACCTGAAGTGATAAAGAAAAGGATGCCATTTGTGGGTCCAAAAATCTATAGTCATGCTTGTTATTTCTCTAAAAATGCAAATTAGGGAGAAAAATTTTGAAACTTACGGGCCCTTATGCCTCCCAATATTAATCAAATCTTCTATGTCAAAAGGCTCATTCCCAAGCTCAGGTTTGTTTTTCATGAACTCTGCAGGAAAATGTCATTCATGCTCAATATATGTGTTATTGATGATAGAAATTTATTTGGAATATAAAGAAAAACTAAGCTGCAAAAGGTGGACCAGGGAACTAAGCCACCCGGTTCCGCTCCCTCAACTTCGGCGAGCGCAACGGTACCTCAAGGGACCCGCCCGGTTCCGTTCCCTCGACTTCGGCGAGCGCAACGGGTACCTCAAGGGCGTCGCGCCCATAGATGCTCAGCAGAAGAGCATGGAACTCCTGACCTTCATATGCAGTCGAGGTAGCTCCTAGGCAGGGACACTGCTAACGAGGTATGACCACCATGGCTGGAAGAGATCTCATCAAACTTTATGAACTGGCCAACCTGAGCAGTTGCAGGCATGGAACCCTCCACCATCACGATCCTGGGCAACTTTCCCTTCGACAAGGCTCGCCCCGTGAAGATCCACCAGAAAAAATCCATACACAGCTCCATCCCGAAAAACGCCTCGCAGATGAATCCAGCACGCCACCTCCTTCGGCGGAAGCCGCTCCTTCTCAGGCAAAGACGGCCAGCGCCGCCTCGGGCAGCCTCCAGCTTGACATCGCGCTCCGGATTCACGAAAGGATCTGTAAGTCCTCCCCCTCGCTTACCATCTCTCTCACTTAGGAACCGCCGCGGCATACAGGCACTCTCGGTGAGAAGGAAGAAGGAGGAGAGGCAATAGTTGGAGAGCAGGCAAAGGACTGCGACGAAAAGCTCTCTCCCTCCCCCTATTTAAAGAAGAAACGCGACAACCGGAGAAGGGCAAAGGATCAGAGCGAAAAACTCTCTCCCTTCCCCCATTCAATACGGATGGAAAACGATGGAACGCATCCTGACCGATGGGACGCACACTGACCGACGGAACGACGCCTGGTCAGACGAAACGATGCCTGGTCAGACGGGACGTACCCTGGGTATGGCCCACCACTACCACACGTCGAACGCAAAAACCAAAGCGTCACCACGCGCAGGTGGCTCTCCGCCTCCCCAGGCGGGACTTGGAAAAACCCAAACAAACGGGAGCTCCGCTAGGAGAGACCATCAGGCTTCCTAAGTCGATCGAACGGCTCAGAAAAACATACCGAGAGATAGGTAAGGAGCAAAGGAACGCCCCATGTAGGCCATGCCGACTCCGTCACGAACGACGAGCATGGGTCCCGGTCGGACATTTCCGATTGGAGCTCTTCAAACCCCGTCACTCGAGTCATCAAGGTAACGCTAACGGCCCTAGCTATTTCTTTATATAATCATTCATACATTCATGCACGCATTCATTCCATACGCCCGTTCCCCCGGACGATTCGGGCCCTGAATCGCTCGGGGGCTCGAGAACTAAAGCATCGCACATGCAGCGAAATGCATCACAACGCTCTGTGTTGTGTCACGAAGTGGCAGTTGCCTCATTCAACTTGAGAAACAATCGACCGGGGTTCGAAGGCCGGCCTACGAAGGGCTCGAGGCCGCCCCACGTCAAATAGAGCTAGGGGAGAAAACGTAGATGAGCCCCGTGCAGCCCTCGCGCCAGTCTGCCCCAAAGCAGACAGGGTCATCTCAACCTTCTCGTTCGATCCTAAACCTCTTGCCAAGCTCACAGAATCTCCATCAAGGGGAGGCCAGTAGGCCATCCGGGTCGGTCTCCGGAACAACCCAGACATCTGTCGGGTTATAGGTAAAGGAGCAGTGCAATGTCACAAGAGGGTTATGCCGACCCCGTCATGAACGACGGACCCGGATTCCACGCGATCATACCCGTTAGCGAGCTCACCGAGTGCGTCACTCAAGCCTGAGCGATCGAGGCAAGCGACAAAGCTCAGCACCTCCGGTTGTGAGAAACCGAGGACGGGGTAATGCACACAGCTCAAACCAACCCCTACCAAAGCCCAACGGGGCTCGGGGGCTCAAGACACCCAAAACACCTAGGTCTGTGACCTCAAACTCGTCCCATCCCTCGGCTACGCTTTGACTGCACACCAAATGTCTGGGTCTGCGACCCCGAACTCGCCCCATCCCTCGGCTACGCTTCGACTGCACACCAAACGCCTGGGTCTGCGACCCCGAACTCTCCCCATCCCTCGGCTACACCTCGACTACACACCAAAAGGCCTAGGTCTGCGACTCCAAACTCGCCCCATCAGGATCCATGTGCTCCATCTCGCCCGATCCCTACAACTAACTGCCTTGCCCGATCCCACGGCGCGCACCGACGCCAGGATCCGCGAGCTCCGTCTCGCCCGATCTCTAAACTAACTGCCTCGATCCCATGGTGTGCACCGACACCAAGATCCGCGAACTCCATCTCGTCCGATCCCTAAACTAACTACCTCGATCCCACGGCACGCACCGACGCTAGGATCCACGACTCCAAACTCGCCCGATCCCACGGCGCGCACCGATGCCTTGGTTGACGACTCCGTCTTGACTGAAAAACAAGCACGCACGCTCGCTGACAAAAACCCTCCAGACGATTCTGCCCGAATCGCCCGGGGGCTCGGGGGGCTACACCCGCAAGTGCGCTCGCGTGCACCCGCCGTCAAGATAAAAATCCTCCAGACGATTCTACCCGAATCGCTCGGGGGCTCGGGGGCTCCTATCGAGTTCATAAACCCGGGGTCCCTCACGGACCGGCTTTCCAACGAAGGCTCGGCCCAGCAGGCAATGTGGCAAACAAACACGCAACACATGGGCCGGCCCAATTACCTAAACGACAGGCCAGAAGGGCGATCCAATCACTGACCGGAAGGTCTGGCCGAGGAGGAACGGCGCCCGTTTCTGACTCTGGCCCACCTCTCCGACCGGAGCGCTCGCTTCGGTCTCAAGCCCGCCTCTGGACTGCCTCTCCGACCGAAAGGCCTGACCAAAGCACTACTTCCGACTCTGACCCACGTCTCCGACTGGGGATGCACCAAACTCTTGCTCACTGCTCTTCTCCAACTGGCGCATTCAGAGCCGACTAGGACTAACCGACCGGGGACGCCCGCTCGGTAAGGACCAGGGAACGGATGGAGAAAGTAAGGCAGGGCGCACAAGTCAAACCGTAATACTAGGGACCATACCCTGCGCACCTGCCAGGCAGTACCCTACGACCCTCCTTGCACAACAAAACCCAAGCAGTGTTGTAGGCACCGACATTTTCTCCTACAGTATTGTGGGTGTCATTAACTCCTATACGGTAAGGCTCCCCCCACATGCCTCTCGGCGTCGACAGTGTTGTGGGCGCCGACATTTACCGTACCAGGCGAACATGGTAAAACCCCTTGCATGCCTCTAGGTATCAACAGTGTGGCAGACGTCGACGTCTGCCATACCCGAAGAAGACAACACAACCTTCCACATGCATCTGACATCCAACAGTGTTGTGGCGTCTACCATCATCTTGTATCCGCCAGCGTGGGAAGCAAGACTTAGCAGCAAACGTACTCCTTCCCTCTCACTTGTAAGGCTATCCCCTACATCTATAAAAGGGAATGCGCTCTCTTCCAACAGATAGATTCATTAGATCGATCAAGTTCACTAGTACACAACAGCAGAACCACTAGGCTCAAACCTCGAGCACACGCCCGAACACTTAGCACATAGCGGAGCTCCTGTCGCTCTCGGTCCCTCTGACCAGAGTCTGACCGGACCTCTTGTACCCCACATCTTTCTCCTTCTCGTTTGTAACCCTACTGCAAACTTCGAGCACCTAGGCTCAGGAATAAAGTCACCGACTGACTCAAACTGGACATAGGGCACGTTGCCTGAACCAGTATAAATCCTTTGTCATTGAGTGCTAGGCCACCTCCGATCACAACGTACGGCAAAACTACAAATATTTACGTGTTGGTCACTTTCTGCACCGATAGGTATGAAGTATGATTGATGGTTTAAAGTGGATGTACAGTTTGATGTTGCTCTTCCTGAAAGTCACTAAGCATTAGACAGGGCAAAATAAGGACTGTAGGTGCTAATAGGTGCAGAGGCTTTACTTGGACTTGTTTAATTATTTCATTGATTTCGTTATGGATCTCCACAGTTTTTATATCTGGCTTTACAACTTGGTGTTCTTTCAGATAACTGAGCAACTACTCCTATAAATGACTTTTCTAACAGGTAGTTAAAAATGTTAGAAAAAGGTAATCTATAGCAGTACTTTTTTCCTACTCAAGTTTTATGAGTGGGCATATGTGGCAGTGCCTGTTAATTATCTTTACAAAGCTAAGTTGGTCAATTTTCCTGTACAGAGTAGGTTAGCTAACTCACATGTGGTTCAGCCTTATCTTGTGTTGTTAAACTGTTAGCGACATTGTATGCATTGCAAAATTCATCTCTTATGATCTATTTCAGCAAGGTTCTGTAAATCTCTTTGTAGGCATTGGTATCCTTGTGCACCAATGACAATGAGTCAGTAGCTGCAAAAGGTGCACTTGAATTGTGTATGACTCAGATGAAGGTTGTGCTAAGCTCCCAACAGTTGCCCCTTGATTCCTCTATGGACAACGTAGCACGGGCTTATCATGCAACGGAAACTTATGTACAGGTTTGAAGAATGACAAACTGTATGGCACTCTGTAGTTCATAACTTGTAGATCAACTGAGACTCACTAATGTATATTTCCAGGCACTCTCTTATGCCAAGAGTCTACTTAAAAAGCTCGTTGGTAGTAGTGATTTGTCAGGTGGCTCTGAAAGAAGTAAGGAAGTTGATGTTTCTGTGGACACTGGCAGTTCAAGCACTGGGAGCCAGTATCTGGATGAGCTGTCTGATCTCCTGGCTCAAGCAGACATGTGGTTAGGGCGTGCAGAGCTTCTTCAAAGCCTGCTGGGATCAGGTATTATTGCTTCGCTGGATGATATAGCTGACAAAGAATCTTCAAGTAGACTACGTGACAGATTAGTCAGCGGTGAATGGTACAGCATGGCTGTATATACTTGTAAAAAGTGCAAGGTATTGAACTTACAATTTGTTTGTGATTCTTACTACTTCATACTGGATAGTATGGCAATTTAATGTTGTGACCGATTTTTCAGATTGATGCTTTACCAGTATGGATTGCATATGGGGCCATGCATTAGTTCGAATGGAGCACTATGCTCAAGCCCGTGTTAAGTTCAAGTAAGGGAGAATTCTTCTGTATTTCTTGTTTTACTTTTACTTGGTACCAAAATAAAAGATAAGATATTGAGGGGAAAACATAAATATGTTTGCATTTACAGGGACATAAGTTAAACTATTAACTTAATAATAGTATGTGATCACGTGGTTCTCCTAAGTTGACAAAATCAACTATCATTTTCTTTGGTGGTTGTAAGCAAGGATATGGCTCTTGAATAATAGATTGATTAGAGAGGTATATGGTACAAGCATATAAAGGCAAGGATTCCTAGGGTTTGGTTTATAAAAGTATAACAAATCAACAGATATCCTTGCCTATGACTAATCATCTAGATGTACAACTACACTTGCTCCTTGGCGGCAGTGGCTGCTTTGCGCTCGGCGTCCAGGCTGAGCGATGGCAGTGTCATGAGCAGCCTAGGTGTCCCCCATGCGCTTCTTCTTGGTGCCGCAAGCCCGCAATCGGCAGCGGCAGCGGCGAGCCGTGCACATTCCTCTGCATCTGACTGCGCTTTGGTGGCAGCAGCAGCGGTGGTGGACAAGACAGTCACACTGGAGTAAAGAGCCGCCTGGGATGGTTGTGTCACACATGGAGAGGTTGGGTGAGAGTAGGGTTTGGGTGGAACCGTGGAAGTGTTAGGTTGAGGATCAACCCTCTGATAAGTGATACCATGTGCAAAGATATGGCTCTTGAATATTAGTCAAATTAGAGAGGTACACCGTACACATATATAGGCAAGGATTCCTAGGGTTTGGTTTATAGAAGTATGACCAATCAACGGTATCTGACTAACCATCTATCAAAATGTACAAGAGGCACAAGGCCTATGTCCGCCTGGCCAAAGGGCCCAGCTGACCAAGCCTATCATCTACCTAGCAGTTGTGTTTCATCAGAGGGAAGTGCTTGTCCCATAGGGCCATAGCATGTTCTCTTAGATTTAGGATGTTGAATAGTTATAATAAAAGGAACCAAGGTTTGGTAACCAAACTGTACGAAGTGGACTCAACGAAATAAAAGAGGAAACGGAAAACAGGGTGAGAACAGGGAGGGGGAGGACATCAACTCAAGAGATTGCAGATGGTTCCTTTAGCCTGTGTGCTTGAACGAGGATGACATCTGTATTATGTACTTACCGTAACTCACCTTATTTTCTTCATCGTCTACAAACTATCTTTCTGACTGCCGAGTATTATCTGGTTACGCTTACCATTTTTTTTAAAAAAAAAAACATCTGCTTTTGTCCATACTAGAGTGCATGTTGAGAACAGTTTCTGTGTAGTCAACCTCTCAATAAGTGTACATGGATTTTCCGCTGTTATTGTTTCTTCCCTTTTGTTTATAGGAACATGGTGAAATCTTTGTATGCTACTTTAACTTAATTTGCCACTGAGCTAAGATTGCTGAAAAAGCTGCAATGCAGATAGAATGAGTGAATTTGTTCAGTAGCCTATGTCAAAGAGGAGAGCCCGTGCACCAACCACGCCTACCCCGTCAAACACCTCTACAAGAACTGCAAGCTCCTCAAACGTTTCCTACGACAGGCCAGCAGGCCAAAAGAACGAGACGGCAAAGAGGCGGCAGCCAAGAAAGGAGGCGCGGCAAGCAGGACAGAGACGGCTTCCTCGACCCTGAGGAATGCATCATGATCTTCGGCAGATCCGACGCCATCTGGTCCAAGCGCCAGCACAAGGTGCGCTAAGGGAGGCATGCGCCGCCGAGACGGCCGTCCCCTCCTTCCTCAGCTGGTCGGAATCTCCGATCACCTTCGATCAGAGGGACCATTCCTCCCACATCGCGAGACCGGGATGTTACCCGCTCGTCGTCGACCCCATCGTCCGCAAGAAGCGCCTCACCAAGGAGCGGATGGACGGAGGCAGCGGCCTCAACACCATCTATGTCGACACCCTCGATGCCATGCGCATCCCCCGATTAGAACTCCGCCTGGCGGGCTCTCCCTTCCACGGGGTGATCCCAGGAGCGCAGGCATACCCGCTCGAGCTGATCGACCTACCCGTCACGTTTGGCAACCGAGCCAACTTCCGCTCGGAGGTCCTCACCTTCGAGGTGGTGGAATTTTTAGGGTCCTACCACCACGTCATCTTGGGGCGGCCATGCTACGCCAAATTCATGGCAATCCCCAACTACACCTACCTCAAGCTGAAGATGCCAGGACCGAACGACGTCATCACCGTGAGCAGCGCCTTTTCGCACGCCTTCACGTGCGACCGCGAGCATTTCGTGCTCGCCACCGCGGTCATCAACTCGTCCGAGCTTCCGCGGCTCGGAGAGTCGTCGACCCCAGCAGTCCCAGACTGCAACAAACTAAACTCCTCGACAGCCTTCCGCCCACTCGAGGAAACCAAGGCGGTGGGAATCGACCCCACCGACCCAATCAAAACGGTGCGTATCATGACCTAGCTCCCGGCCAAATAGGAATGCGGGCTCGTTGATTTCCTGCACGCCAATTGCGATGTCTTCGTATGGAAGCCATCCGACATGCCGGGCATACCACGGGACGTCGCCGAGCACGCGCTGCGCCTTATCCCAGGCTCAAAGCCCACTAAGCAACGCCTACGTCGTTTCGATGATGAAAGACATAGGGCCATAAGCGAAGAAATCGTCAAACTCCTGGCAGCCAGATTTATCAGAGAGGTATTCCACTCCGACTGGCTTGTCAATCCCGTTCTTGTTAAAAAGAAGACCGGGAAATAGAGAATGTGCGTTGATTATACTGGCCTCAACAAAGCATGTCCAAAGGATCACTTTCCTTTGTCGCGCATAGACCAGATAGTTGACTTCACCTCGGGTTGAGAGATCCTCTCCTTTCTGGATGCCTACTCAGGCAATCACCAGATCACGATGAAAGAGTCTGATCAGCTCGCAACCTCGTTCATCACCCCGTATGGTTCGTACTGCTACGTAACCATGCCTTTCGGCCTAAAAAAATGTTGGTGCCACCTACCAAAGGTGCATGCAGCAATGCTTCGCCGACCAAATCGACCCGCTCGATCAGTCTGATCAAGCCGAACGGCCAAGACCAACGATCGCTGTCTATGTTGACGACATAGTGGTCAAAACGGCTCAAGCTTGCGACCTGATCGCAAACTTTGCCGCAATGTTCGTGAACCTCCAAAGGTTCAACATCAGATTGAATCCCGAGAAATATGTTTTCGGGGTTCCAAAGATGAAGTTGCTAGGATACATTGTATCCGAACGCAGCATTGAGTCCAACCTCGAAAAAATCACGGCCATTTCCAACTTGGGCCCCATACACAACGTCAAGGGCGTGCAAAGGCTCACCAGCTGTCTGGCCGCTCTGAGCCGGTTCATCTCTCGGCTCGGCGAACGAGGGATGCCACTCTACAAGCTCCTCAAAAAGACGGACGCCTTCGTCTGGACTGAGGAAGCTCAGCAGGCTCTGGAGAGCCTCAAAGCGTCCCTGACATCGGCCCCAATCCTCGTCGCTCCCGAGCGAGGAGAACCCCTCCTCCTCTACGTCGCAGCCAGCAACCATATGGTAAGTGTCGCCCTAGTCGTCGAAAGGGAGGAACCAGGACACCACCTTAAAGTCCAGCGGCCCGTATACTTCGTCGGAGAGGTACTCACCGACCCCAAGGTCGGATACCCCCTGGTGCAGAAGCTCCTATACGTCGTGCTGATGGCAACCCGGAAACTCCTGCACTACTTCACCGACCACAAAGTCACGATCGTCACTTCATAATCGCTCGGAGACATCGTCCGCAACCGTGACATCATAAACATTTTTCATATCATAACCTTAAAGCTAGTTTGGTAGAGCTCGACTTCTCTTGTAGAACAACTTCTCTAGTGGAGTTGGAATGTTTTAAAAAAATATTTGGCAAAACCGACTTCACTAGTAGTTTTATAATAATTTATGTCAAATTTACGAGGAACCAGAAAAACCACGTTTTCATGGTTGTGACTCATTTGTAAAAACGGCCCAGTCTCCTTTAAACTCCTGGCAAGGAGTCAGTTTTTTTTTTTTAGATTGATTGATGTTTGACACGGCTCCACGACAAAAGTCTCTGCCTGTTCGGCTAGGGTGAAACGATCATAAACGATCGTAAATTTTCTATCAAAACAGTATTTTTCTCTCATATAAACTAGCCAGCAGTATTTCTTTATGAACCAGCAACAAACCAGCCTAGCCAAACCAACAGGCTGAGTAGCTGACCCGACTGCCTGATCACCCTACGGATCGGTCAGTATGCATCGTAATTTTTCTCCTGAATCGCCGAATGTTGATGGCCGGCCCTGAGTGAAACTGAGCTAACTAAGCCGACCGAGTAAAAACCTAGATACTCGGGCAACTAAATTAAGACAAGTAAATTTATGCACATAATCAGCTGACCAATCCGACTAATTGAGTCGAGTGACATTTGTTTTTTATCGTCAACAGATTTGTCGTGCCGTTGCACAGTGAGGGCGTGATTGGTCGGTGGAACCGTGTCCTTGCACCGTTTAATTGTCTGATTTTATTCATGCGGCGTGTTTGGTTGTCCTGCTCGCATCTTTCGCCCGTATCCTTTCATTCATCTGTCCTCCTCCATCTTCTAGATTCACCCATGGTGCAGGATGACAGGATTCACCTTCGTCTTCTGGATTCCTCCTTCCCTTATGGTGCAGGATGACTTGATTCACCCAGGATGCAGAGGTCCATACATCATACACCTAAAAAACGGATGCATGTATGCAACCAAACACAACCACGTCTCGTGCTGAACCAACAGCAAAGACAACCAAACACGACCACTTGCACGAGCTCAACCCGACTTCTTCGGTCCTGCACAACCTGACCATCCTGACTCAAGGCTTGCTCTGCAACTAATCACGTCCTGAATGAATGGTTTGGTGACGTGAACCACACAGCTTTACTGGGCCGGCATTTGGATCCCGTGGGCCATGGGCGGCAAACCAAACTCCAAACGACCTGTTCGTTGGTTGGTTTCTGAGTTGGTTTGGGCTAGCTGGTGCTGGTTTGTTGTGAGAGAAAAATACTGTTGGCTGACTGGTTTGAGCTGGCTGAAACCAACAAGCGAAGGGGGTGAAAGTCCAAACACGCTGCAAAGAGGAATCCACAGTTGCATTGTGCACGGTAGTTATTAGTTCCGCGAGCGAGCACAGTTGCGTGCGGGACGAAAGGCGCGCGATTCTGGTGTTGTCGGGTGGTGCGGATTTGCCGTGGTAGTGAGTTGAGACGTGTGTAGTGCGGCACTAGCGAATCGCGGAGGTGGTGGACTGGTGGTGGTGGCCTGAAATGAATCATGGCGCTCGGCCGGCCGTGGTGAATCGCAAAGTCACTTTACCTCGCCTAGCTAATTAGCCCTCTGACCGTCCGGTGCAGTGCCTCTCGAAAGAAAGAGCAAGCAAGCACGGGATTTTTTCTGTAAAGGAAAAGGGAACCCGTTTCCCTTTTTTCCCCCACGTCGGTGAAAGGCGTTTTCTTGTGCGTGTAAAAGACGAAGCTTCCAGAGTGTGGTGGGTCATATTCGGCGCTGTACTACTATGGATACAAAGTTTTGACGATTCGTACTACGCAGCAGCAGCTGTTGACTGACGTGTGACAGTGACACTGCCCGGGCCGGGTAGGCGTCGTCGCGTCCAGCCAGTACCGCCCACTTGGCTTTGTCTCGAGCAGACAGAGCAGTCTTCGTATGCTCGTTCGTCTTGTTCATACACGTACAATGTATGGACAGCCGTATGTAGAGGAGTTATATCCCGGCGTTTGTCTGCAGCGTACTGCGTACACTGCCAAACTGCACGCCATCCGTCGTCACGTCTCCGTGCTTACCACACCGCGGCGTCACGGTGGTTGTTTATATCGCTTCTACGGCACCCACCGGCGGATCGATGGAATCCCGCTGTTGGTGTGGAGTACGATGCGTATGTGTACACCTACCGGCGCCGCGCCGCCGTGAAGTGCTCCTGGAGAAACGCAGTACTAGTAGTATCGCCACCGTAACAGTTACACTGCACGCCGACAGACGCAGACACGCCAACTACCGGCTGGCTACCGGTACGCGATTCCTCCTAGATTAGAGGCCGATCGAAGCAACCACTCCAAGTTTAGTTTAAACGAGTCGATCACGAGTGGACTGCTGCCCCGCACCGCATCACAGCGGAAAAGCGTCGGAGACCACCGACGGACGCGTGGGCTGCTGCTGCCTGCGTTCGGGGTGGGGGGCGCGGTGCGGTGCCGTTGGTTGGTCGGGTGCGGCGCCGAGCGACGCAGCCGCAGGGGCCGAAAAGGACTCGAGGTCTCGAGCACGCAACGCGGCAGGCAAGAGCACCGGCGCTGGTCAGTGCCGTTGCTTTCGCGAGCGGGCGAGTGGAGCGGAAGCGCTAGCGGCAGCGGACGCGCAAACGCCACACCGGCCGCCGGGTCGCCGTCGCGCCGCGTCAAATCACCACACCTCCTCTTCCTTTCTTTCTCCGTCGCATCGCAACAGCGGGAGGAGTACAGCTGCTTTGTTTGCTTTTAATTAATTCTTTCCTACCTGTTCACAAGACAAAAAAAAAAAATTATTTCCTACCAACGACCGTGCCATCCAGCTTCGTAGTATTATTCTCTCTTTCCTAGGGACGGTTTGTACGAACTAAGACTAGTGATTAGTTAGGACGAGTGATTGGTTGATTAGTGATCAGTTCCGTTCTATTTAGATCCCGGGCTAATAAGTACTACGGTCTCAACACAAAGTCATTTATACCTTGACGTTGTTTTGGCAAGTGAACTTCCACATGTAGTTTGGAAGGGAGGGAGTATATCATATATAATAAGCGTAATTACAAGTTTGGCTCTGTTCGTTTCTCTTTTGACTTGTTTTTTTGACTTATTTTTTTCAGTTGGAACAATATTTTTCTCTCATAACAAATTAATCGGAATAATGTTTCGGTTTATTTTTTCAGCGAAGTAAACGTGGCTTTGTTGTCATTTGCTTGTCCACAGCCATACGCACAAAGATCCTCATGTCCCATTCAGAGTGCGTCCATCCACCGCGTTGTGGGGTGCATGCATGTATCCGATCCGTTGCACCAACGAATAATATAATAATCCATCCATCTTAAAGAAAAAAAAAACTGATTGATTGGTCGATTGATTAACGACGGCCTTGTTGTTGCGTTGTTTCGTTCCGTGTACATACACTACTAGTACACATTATTACATTCTCAGTTCGTCATATTATTACATTCTCAGTTCGTTTCGGCTGAATTGGCTTATAAGCCATAGCTGAAAGTACTGCTGGATGGTTTGGTGTGAGAAAAAACATTATTAAAGCTGTAGATTATAAACCAGATACGAGCGAATAAGCCAAAACGAACATGCTGGAGATTTGGCTGGCACGATCGATCATTCGTCGGCTGGAAATGAAACCATAGATATCAAACGCATGTCCGTTGTCTCGTTCACAAAGGCGGTCGATCGAATCCCTGCTCTTCTTTTCTCTTGATCAAAGTTAGCGATGCTAAATAGGAGTATCTAATAGCTTTGGCTTGACAGGGTGTTAAATAAATAACCTTGGAAGCCAACCCAGTCTGTTCGTTTTTTCGGCCAAAAAATATGGCTTGTGGTTGGAGCGAGGTGGCCGCTTGCCGTGCCGGCCACCGTTGTTTTCGCCTGTGCCACTGCGGGCGGTGCGGAACGGAACGTGGCGTTTCTCATGAGCCATCATCTCTTCTGGTTGGTAATTGGTATACAAGGAGCGACGCCGGCACACCGCTTTTCGTCAGACACTAGTATATCTATTACCAAAAATACCACCCGATCGAGCATGGACGTAATACGTAACCCGATTTCATTGAGTAGTTATCTTCTTTATTAAATTTAGTAGTAGCCTATTCGTCCGACAACGTGTAATACGTACTCCAGAGTAAATGCCGAGCTGCCTCCAATAAACACACAAGCAGGCGTGAGTACGTGGAGGAGGAGGAAGCATGCTCTAGCCCACAGCCAACTACTCCCTTGTCAAAAAGAGCAGCATATTATTTCTCCACTTCTCGAGAGATCGACCAATTTGAAGTTTGATTAGACTTATTATAATTAGTATACTATCAACTTTTACATCTCCAAATAAATTTATAAGTACTTTTTATATATATTTACTTAAATTTGAGATTAATTGGCTTCTAAAAAAGTGTGATGTTAATTGTTTTCGAAACGGGGTATAAATAACTCAAATAAGTATTTTGACAATCTCACTGCATCATTATACATTTATACTTCAATCCATCCTAAAATAAGTATACTTCCAAGATTTGTCGAGGAGATCAATGATACTAGAAAAGTTACATATATTTCCTAACTAAAAGTTGTTCCAACATGTAATAACTACATTTAAGAATAGAAAAGACAGAAAAAACTACTAAATTAGGTGGTTCTATAGCTAGATATGTATTTATTTTAGGATAAGTTCCGAATGCTATAAGTATAATTAGGTCCTATTTGGCAGAGCTCCTGGAGCTGATTCTCTGTTGAATCTAGCAGGAGCTCTGTCAAATAGTTTTTCAGATAGAAGTGATTCTCTGCGGATTTCATTTAGTGATTGCTCTAAAATAAACTAAGAGACTGAGAACTAAAAAAAAGTAGCTTCTTTTAATTCTGTGAAGTGATTCTTTATCGTAATTTTAAAATTTTATGCTAAATAATCAATAAAAATCACTTTCAACCACTAAATCACTTCTATCGTAGAATCAACCTGACAATTAGAATCAGCTACTGTACACAGGCATTGCCCTTATTATGGAGTGGAGGGATAGATTTTTATGCCGCATCAATCCACTGCCACCATCACACACACACTGCCACAGATCCATGCGTCCACTGCACGGAGTACTACTGGTGGTACTCCCTCTGTCCCCGTTATTAGTGTCGTTTGAGCGTTCAGGCCTGGTTTAGTCTTAAAAAGAAGGGGCATTTTTTTATTCGACTCTGGTTTTAAGTTGTCTTTCTTCTTTAGTCCTGAAATAAAATTTTTTATCTATTTGGCTTCACTCGAAGTTTCATTTTTCAATCTGGCCTTACCGTCATCTCCCGCCTCTAACACCGTTAAATGGCATATGAAATGACCAAACTGCCCCTGAGACATTATGAGAAACCAAAAGTCACCCAAGCAACATAACAACATAATTTTGAGTACTTTGAATCCAATTTTCATAACATAAAAATTTGCACATCACTGCGGGCCTCATCATTGCCGGATTTGTGAGAACCGGCAGTGATGTACCTTCACTGTCGATTATGAGCTTGAAAATGAAAAATGATTGGGGTTGGACTAAAACCGACAGTAAAGGACTACATCACTGCCGGTTTTTTGCTTGAACCGGCAGTGTTTTTGCGGATACTCATCACTGCCGGTTTAAGCCAAGAGCCGACAGTGATTGGGCACTATCACTGTCGGTTCTAACAAAAAACCGACGGTGATAAGCCTACAACACAAAAAGGCTGCAGCCGTCCTCTCCTTTCTCCTCTCTTCCATCCCTAGAATAGAGGCACGCGTTTGGACACTTTCCTCCATTGTTGCGGCTGCTCTTCACTATGAAGCTAGTGCTTGGATTTTGAAGAATGGCTTGATCTTTTTGCTTTAAGGTCAGTAACAAGCATCCACTCCTTTGATTTTGTTGCTTAATTAGCTTCGTTTTAATGGCTACATTGCTTTATTCTCATTCTAGTTCTTTCTCCATTCTAGAGAGCACTTTTCTAATTGAACATTTGTGTAAGGCTCAAATTGTGGTGAATACATCATCTAAAAGGTTGGTGTCTATGAACACATTTAAATTCCTAGCTAATTATTCCATGGTGGTCAAGATCATCATTGTTAGTATGTGATGCTATAATTAGTTCTTAGAAGTTGAGTAGAATAGTTGTTTTTTAATATTGTGGAATAATTGTTTTTTACTACGATTTTCAATTTATAGGGCCGGGGCTACCAATTTCAATTTTTTAATAATTAGTGTACAATAATGTTTTTCAAAAATTGTACTTTCGAGCTACAATTGTTGTTCATGAAGCTCGATTTCTTATTAATTCTTTATAATTATTGTCTCAGTATTTTTTTGTGCAGAGATGGATCGAGAGTGGATGCATCTGTCCCGAACGGACAAGCGGTACATGCATAGCGTCAGCCAGTTTATCACCGATGCCAAAGCCCATGCTAGGAATTGTCGGTGCGGGACCCACGGGATACCCCACAGGGAAAGGAGAAGATCTAGTCTAACTAGGATTCTTCCCCTGTAATCTTAGTAGAAGTATTATTCTATAATCTTACTAGGAACTCTTATTGTAAACCGACTAGGATTCTGACCTCCTGACTATATAAAGGAGGACAGGGTTCCTAGAGACGGGGAACTTGGACAACACAACACTTTACAATCAATCCAACGCAAAGGCTAACGCCGACTGGACATAGGGCTATTACTCGATCAAAGATCGAGGGTCCGAACCAGGATAAATCGACTGTCTCTTGCGTTAACCGCCGAGTTTCGCATACACTGAAGCCCGAACAAACTGCCCCGGGAACCCCCGTGGCAGGCTATCGGTGGTCAAATATCGATAGCTGGCGCGCCAGGTAGGGGCTTTTGGCGAATTTGCATCCAAGAGCTCGACAGACCTCGACAACATGATCTTCTCGACAGGATCAGCCTTCATCTTTGGTTCATGGATCTGCGAGGCGGACGACAATGGCAGGCTCCAAAGCCGTCTCCTCAAATATTCGGATCACCATGAAGACCATTCTATTTCGATAACTACGACAGATCAACTTGATGGAAGATTCGCACAGCTCGCGATGTCCGATCCAAATCAGATTTCGCGGCTTCACGCATCCGATTCAAACTCAGGCTCCGCTTCCGAGACAGAGTCTTATCCGAGTTCTTTTGGAAAACCGAGTTCTTTTCCAATGAGGCTCCGGAACACGACATCAACCTATCAAGAATATAACTCAGAGTACACTCAGAGCACTCTAAAGAAGATGGGTCCTTTTCCGTTTGGTTTGGGCAACATGGCAACGTCTTATCAGGCATAGCTCAAAAGATCTCTTAATCCAATGCTTGAATACCACTGATAGGAGCTCAGGAAGGTCTCGTACTAACCGTAACATCTCAAGACTACATCATCCACTGGCCAGGTTCTGTTCCTAAGGATAGCAGTACTCGGCTAGTTGACACAACAATGACAACAGCTGTACCCTACCAAGAAGGAGACTCGATCTGCGACCCTAAAGCCTCTACTGAAGTTATCAATAACTCTAACAGTACGGAAACCAACGTCGATGACAGAACAACTCATGCTCAAGAAGTATTCATGATTCGCCGTCGTCGATCACCATTGGTCCCCCTAGAAGCGCCTGACATCAGGTCTTTAGATGAATCCGAATCCAACATATCACCATTTACCCAGGGGCACGATGGTGAGACCGAGGGTCAGGGGCAAGCCAGAGAAAGAAAGAACAAATTGAAACAAGGACGTCAACGCCGTGCTAAGCAGCGCAAGGAAGCTTGGATCAAATATGAGTCAGACCTAGCCGAGTACAATAGAAGAAAATCAGAGCGAGAGGTCAAAGAAGGACGAGTAGTGAATACACCCTACGATAAGATCCGAGAAGCACTAGAAGAACTCAGGGCGATTTCACATCCTAGTGAAAAATAAGAACAGCTCAGGGACTTCCTTCGATCAACAGTCCTAAGGACGCATGACGGAAGGGCCCGCTCAAGACTACCTGACAAGTCAACATCTCATGAGCAGGAAGATCAAAATCAAAGGAAGTCCGCTTTCGAGAGACTTAGACCAAGTGGAAGTCACAACAGAGAAAGTAGAAGAAATCATAGTCAAAACAACCGAGTCGAACAACAAAGAAAGGCTAGAAGCAAAGCACCTACTCGGACAGCCACACAAAACTACTCTCACCAAGACAACAGTTGGCAAGAAGGAGGCGCTGAATCAGAATACACAGAAGCCAGAACACACGATAGATTCCCCTGTTTCACAAACAGACTTACTTCAATACGACTACCTCACAAGTTCAAGCCGTCCAACCACTCCAAGTATAATGGCAAGACCGAACCAAGACAGTGGCTCAGGATTTACTCGCAATCGATTGAATTAGCCAGAGGAGACGATGACATCAAGACCTTGTTCTTTCCCATGGCCCTAGAAACCATGCCCCTTCAGTGGTTTGACAAATTGAATCCAGGATCAATCAGAAATTGGGGGGACTTGCAAAGAGCTTTCTATGAAAATTTCATGGGTATCATTACACACCCAATCACCCACGTAGAGTTAAAAGGACTCAAGCAGAAAGGAGGTGAAAGTCTCAGAAATTACTTTCGACGGTTTGGCGAACTACGAGCTCAAGTACATGACATCACCCAACGAGAAGTAATCGAAGCTTTCTCTCACGGAATCATGGCTAGGTGGCAATTTCAAGACTTCTACAAAGAAAACCCAAGAAACAATGAAGAATTCAGATGAACAGTGGAAAAGATGATTACCGTAGAGGAAAAGACACGAGAAAGATTCCTAGATAGAAACAATCGAGACAACCCTAACAGGTAAAATCCTCAAACAACAGATATCAAGAAAGAAAACGTGGACCAGACAACACCATAGCAGTGACTGACAAATTAAGGAAATTTTCCAAACCCAAAAGGTATGACGACATTAAAAACATGCGTTGCATCTTACACCCCAAAGGAAATCACACCATTGGAGATTGCTACACCTTCAAAGATCGATACACAAGGAAAGACAGTAAGGAGAATACCAAAGAAGGCAATCAGAAAAAACAAGAAGACAACCACGAAGATAAGGGATTCCAAAAATCTAGGGGGACAGTAGCAGTAATCTTTGCCGGGGTTCCAGATTCCAGAAGCAAACATCAAGAAAAGCTAGCGTTACGAACCATCATGGCAGCAGAACCTGCTACACCAAGATATCTCTATTGGTCACAGTATCCAATCCAATTTTTAAGAGAAGACTAATGGACTAGCATAGGAAACTATTGCCGGTATGACTATTACGAAAGTACTAATCGACGGGGGAGCCGGACTCAACATCATTTTTTCAGAAACTCTAAGAAAGATGGGACTACAACTCGCCGGGATGATTACACCAACAAGCACGCCTTTTTATGGCATAGTACCCGGCAAGGCAGCAATGCCACTTGGACAAATCACTCTACCGGTTACTTTTGGGACTCCCTTGAACTACCGTACATAATTCATCAAGTTTGAAGTTGCAGACTTCGATTCATTATATCACGCAATCCGAAGTTGCAGACTTTGATTCATCATATCACGCAATCCTCGGGCGCCCAGCACTAGCAAAATTCATGGCAATACTGCATTATCCGTACCTGTTGCTTAAGATGCTAGGGCCTAACGGTGTCCTTTCTCTTTGAAGTGATTTGAAGCGCGCTTTTGACTATGATGTTCAGGCAATCCAAATTGTAGCAAAAGCACAGGCCGCTGATGGAAGAAAAGAAATAGCCACTGTTGCAGCAAAAATGAGCACAGAAGAGCTAGTGATACCGGCTAAAAAACCCAGCATCCTAGCACCACCAAAAGAAGCCGACGTCAAGCAAATCGACCTGGGCACCAGCGATCCCTCCAAAACGGCAACCATCAGTGCCCACCTCTTAGCAAAATAGGAACTCACGCTCACCAATTTTCTTCAGAACAACAAAGATATCTTCGCTTGGAAGCCGGCCGACATGCCAGGGGTCCCAAGAGAGTTGGCTGAGCATAGAATTGATATCAATGAAGGCTCCAAGCCTGTGAAGCAACGACTACGACGATTCTCACCCGACAAGAAGGTAGCAATTAAAAAAGAAATCACAAAACTAATAGCAGTCGGATTCATCAGAGAAGTCAGCTGGAAGTGCCTTCATTTTTAAGCCAACCGATGAAGCCTACGGTCTCGACCAGCTAGGCATCGGCGGGGCCATCTTCTTCAGCTTGATCAATGCCAGAGTCTCTGAGACCCTTGCACGATGTCAGGCCCAGCGAGCAGCAGGTGTCGTGTGCCCCGACCAACCAATAGTATAGGCTATAGCTGTGGAAGAAGATGTAGTTGTGTTATTGTAAACTTGGACCTTTTTAGGCAAGCTTGTAATAATGTAACTGTATATCAGCATAAGCTTGTTTGTTTTGTAGAAAACGTATTTAAGCTTGGATATCGTGTTGGTGTAACTAAGTGAGAACATGTTAGCGTTCTGTTTAGTTGTACCAGTTTAGTTGACACATCATCCTGAAAGGTTTGTATGGCCCTGGTTTGTCTTGTGGTCAGAGTGTGAGGTGCGTAGCTTGTGCACACGTAGACACACACAAGTCAAAGCAGAGAGGACCTGCCGATCACCCGTGGCGTAGAGAGCAGATCCCATGCATGCGTTGGGAGAAACTGGAGACAGGGCCTGCTCCAAAAACCCGAGAAGGAATGGTGGTTGGTTTTAACTGGTTGAGTTAGAATAACAATAGACTTCGAAGTGACACATTAGAGTGGTCGAAGAAATCATAATAGCTTTATTGAATTAAATCAAAAGTACAAGAGGGGTACATATCTCAGTAGTTAAGCATAGAAACGCCTAAGCTTATCGATGTGCCATGAATTGGGTACGTCTGTACCGTCCAGGTGAGCTAACCTGTAAGATGTTGGTCGTGTAACCTCCTTGATCATGAAGGGCCCTTCCCATGGGGTTGCGAGTTTGTGGACGCTAGCCTGATTTGTCTTCCACTTCAGGACCAGGTCCCCAACCATGAAGAACCGCTCCTTGACGTTCTTGTTGTAGTACCTACACAAAATAGCAAGGTATTTGGCTGTACGTACGCAGGAATTGAGTCGCTTCTCTTCTGCACTATTCACTTCTAGCTCCTGTACTTCATTGGCCTTGTCTTCGTTGAAGTTCTCTACCCATGCTGATCTGAAGGCTATATCCGCTGGGAGCACTGCCTCAGCGCCATAAACCATAAAGTATGGTGATACGCTGGTATTGCGACTGAACTAGGTTCTGAGGCCCCAGACCACGGCTGGTAACTCTTTGAGCCATCTTCTAGGAGCTTTGTCATTTTCTCTATACATCCTCTTCTTAAGTGCGTCCAAGATCATACCATTTGCCCGCTCGACCTGTCCATTAGCTCTAGGGTGTGCCACCGAGACGTATTTTACTACTATGCTCCTTTCATCGCAGAAGTCCCAAAAAGCGTTCCCGGTGAATTGAGTACCCAGATCAGTGATGATGCTGTTGGGTATGTTGAAGCGGTGGATGACCTGGTCGATGAACGCAATAGCCTTTTCTAAAGATGCCTTGACCAGGGGCATGTACTCTATCTACTTGGAAAATTTGTCGATCAGCACAAAGGCGCATGTAAATTTCCTAGGGGATGGTTTGAAAGGCCCGATCATATCCAGTCCCCAGCATGCGAAGGGCCAAGAGGCTGGTATTGTCTGAATCTCATGTGCTGGTACATGGATTCTCTTGGCGAAGAACTGACAACCTTCACAATGGCGGACTAGCTTCTCTGCATCGGCTACGGCTGACGGCCAATAGAACCCTACTCAGAAAGCCTTGCCAACCAGCATTCTCGATGCCGCATGGTTGCCATAGGAGCCAGAGTGGATTTGGTCTAGGAGATGTTCACCATCCTCCTGGGTTATACACTTCATCAAGATTTCCTCCTTCGCGTTCTTGCGCCACAATTTGCCATCGACGAGCAGATACTGCTTACTACGATGCATCAGGCGTTCATTTTCTGTCCGATCGGTATAACCACTACCATCTATTAGGTACTTGATGAAAGGTACTCTCCAGTCAGGCTCCTTATTGGTCGGAGGTGGTTCGGTGGTATTTGACGCCAGAACCGTAGCCACTAATGGCTGGTCTGGAGGCTTGTCGATCGTGGGATCTTCTTCTTCGATGGAAGGCGTGAGCAGGTCTTGAACAAATACACCATGTGGGACTTTGGCTCGGGATGATCCTAACATTGACAGCGCATCTGCTGCTTGATTTTTGTCCTAGACCACATGTGTGTACTCGATGCCATAGAACTTGCCTTCCAGCTTTCTGATCGATTTACAGTATGCATCCATCTTTTCGCTGGTCGTATCCCAGTCCTTGTAGAGTTGGTTGATGACTAGAGCCAAGTCTCTATAGACATAGAGATGTTTGACACCAAGCTCGACCACAATGCGTAGACCATGTAGGCATGCTTCGTACTCGGCGGTGTTATTAGACGCCGGGAAATAAATCCTGAGGACGTATCGGAGCTGCTCCTTGGATGGTGACACAAAAAGGACTCCTTCTCCTGCGCCGTTGATGTTGAGAGAGCCGTTGATGTACATCTTCCAATACTCATCGGGCCCCTGAGAGGCAGGTGTGCTTAAGTCTGTCCACTCGACAATGAAATCAACAAGTGCCTGAGACTTGATCGTAGTACGGCTTGCAAATTCCAAGGAGAAAGGGCATAGCTCCATTGCCCATTTAACGATGTGCCCGTTTGCATCCTTGTTGCGAATGATGTCTCCTAGAGGGTACTCAATCATGACCACCATGTGATATCCGTCGAAGTAGTGTTTCAACTTTCGGGATGTGATTAGTATGGCGTAGATCAGTTTCTAAATCTGTGGGTACCTGATCTTGGATTCATTGAGCACCTCACTGACGAAATATATTGGTCACTGTACCTTGTAGATGTGGCCAGGCTCGTCGTGCTCGACCACCATGGCAGTGGAGACCACTCGATTAGTTGCCGCAATGTAAAGCAGGAGGGTTTCATCTTCTCTAGGAGCAGTGAGGACCGGAGGTGATGTAAGGAATTGTTTCAGCTATGTAAAGGTAGCGTCTGCTTCCTCCGACCACTCAAACTTCTCGGATGCTTTGAGCAGCTTGAAAAATGGTAGTCCTTTTTCGCCTAATCTTGATATGAAATGACTTAGGGCAGCCATGCATCCGGTAAGCTTCTAAACATCCTTCACCTTTTTGGGCGGCATCATGTCCAAGACAGCTTTTACCTTCTCTGGGTTAGGGCGTATGCCGTCGTGACTGACGACGTTGCTGAGCAATATACCAGATGGAACACCAAAGATACACTTCTTTGGGTTTAATTTCCATTGGAATGTGTTAAGAGCTGCAAAGGTACGTTCGAGGTTGTCAACAAGGGTGTATGCTTTCTTGGTTTTAACAACTACATCATCAACATAAGCCTCGATGAGGTCGTCTTTTATCTCGTCTTTGAGGCAGGCCTATATGGTGCGTTGGTAGGTAGCCTCGGTGTTCTTGAGCCCGAACGACATGGTCATGTAGCAGTAAGCGCCGAAGGGCATGATGAAGGATGTCTGGATCTGGTCATCCTTTTTGAGAGCGATCTAGTGATAACCAGAGTAGCAATCGAGAAAGGAAAGCAACTCACAACCGATAGTTGAATCTACGACCTCGTCTATGCGAGGTAAGCCGAAGGGGTCTTTAGGGCAGTGTTTGTTGAGATCAGTGTAATCAACGCACATTCTCCATTCTTTATTCTTTATGCGTACAAGAACCGGGTTGGCTAACCACTCTGGATGATACACTTCTTTGATAAATCTGGCTGCCAAAAGCCATGTAACTTCTACCCTAATAGCCTCCTTTTTGTCATGAGCGAACTGTCATAGCTTCTGCTTGATAGGTTTGGCCTTGCCATCGACATTTAAGGAGTGCTCGATCAAGTTCCGAGGTACACCGGGCATGTCAGTGGGTTTCCATGCGAACACACTCACGTTGCTCCTCAAGAACATGATGAGCGTGTCTTCCTATTTAGGATCCAGGTTGGCCCCGATAAGGGCCATTTTGCTGGGATCACCATCGACCAGCTGGATTGCTTTGTGCTCTTTGGACTTGACATTCTTGCGTGGGGCCTCAAGCTCTAGGATCTCTAGGTGGTCGGCTAGGGTCTTCTTGGCATCGAGCATGGTCTCGGCCATGCGAATAGAGAGGTCGTGAACCTCTGCTATTTTGAAGCTATCGTCCTCATAGTATAAGTTGTGTATACGTTGCCCCTGAGAGTTAGAACCCCTTTCTCGGTAGGCATCTTGAGCACCAAATACCTATAGTGAGGTATGGCCATGAATTTGGTGAGCGTTGGTCGACCAAGGATAGCGTGATAGGTGCCGTCGAAGTCAGAGACCACGAAGTTGACGTAGTCGGTGCGGAAGTGGTCTAGGGTACTAAATTGCACAGGTAGCGTGATCTGCCCGAGAGGTGTGGAGCTCTGTCCGGGGAGAACACTACAGACTATGCCTTGTATGGCTTGAGATTAGCCTGGGTTATCTTCAGGGCTGGCAAACTATTCTTGAACAGTATATCGATGGAACTGCCACCGTCAATCAGCACTCTGTCGAACTAAACCTTGTTGATACAAGGATCGAGAACCAGAGGAAAATGTCCTGGCTCAGGTATTGCAGCCCATTGGTCCTTTCTACTAAAGGAGATCTCGCGGTGAGACCAAGGAGGGAGCCGCGGATCGGCAATGAGGTTGTTGGCATTGGCCACGTTCAAGCAAGCGTGGGCGAGCAGCTTGCATTCTCATTTGGTCTCGATGGACACTTTGCCTCCAACGATGGTGTGGACGCGATCAGTTGGCTTGATGTACTTGTGATGGGGATCTGCGTCTTCATCGTCGTTGTCCTCGTTACACTGCTCCCCTATGTCGTTAGGCTTGTCGGATGTATCCAGAGCCTGTTGGCGCGTGTAGATAGATTTGAGGACACGGCAATTCTCCATGGTATGGTTTGACTTGGGATGAAGCTGGCAGGGTCCTTTCAATGCTTTGGCATAGTCTTCTTCGTAGTTGCGATGTCCGCCACCTTTTTTAACGGTGTTGACCTCACCGTCGTCTTCCCGAGCACGCTTGCCCCTATAATCGTCATGGCGATTACGCCGCTGATTACGCTGGTCGCGGTGGTCGCGGGAATCGTTGCGTTGGTTGCGGCGATCAAAATTGTCGTTCCGACCACGGTTGCCGTGGTAGTCGTTGTGGTGTGGGGGGTGGTCGGAGCATGGAACCCTTGCTGCTTCTTCGATGATTATCTTTTTAGCATCATCGGCATCCGCATATTTTTTAGTAGTGGCCAGGAGCGCTGTGACTAATTCAGGGCTCCTACGGAGGAGCTTGTCCCTTAGGACATCGTGGAAGCGAAGACCAGTGATAAAAGCCTCGATTGCCTTGTTGTCGGAGATTGATGGGACCTTGATGCGCATCTCTGAAAAGCGTCGAACGTACTCGCGCAGTGGCTCATCTTTGCGGTCTTGAATCCGTTGTAGATCATATTTGTTGTCGGGTTGCTCGCAAGTAGCAATGAAGTTACCGATGAATGCTTGCTTGAGCTCTTGCCAAGAATCAAAGTAGTTCACCGGCAAGCTAACCAACCATTGGTGGCCTGCATGGCCGACGGCGACTGGGAAGTAATTAGACATGACGTGCTCATTAGCCATGGCTGATCTGCACGTGGTTTTGTAGAGCATGACCCATAATTCGGGGTTCTCCTTGCCATCGTACTTCTGAAGTTTTTCGAGCTTGAAGTTCTTGGGCCATATGACTTGGCGAAGGTGTGGAGTAAACTGCTTCAAACCTGGAGGGTTGTGGGTAGTATCATATTCCATACGGCGATAGCTTTCGTGGGATGCACGATCGTTGGCTCTTTGGTTAATGCGATCGTGCAGATCGCATTCTCTGAGGTAATGGCGGAGATCGTTATTGCCATCACAGCGATCCTGGTTGCCACCCTGGTTAACCCTGCGACCATGGTTATCACAGCGATTATCACGGTTGTCTCAACGGTTATCGTCCTGGTAGTCACGGCGATTGTCGTCCCGGTAGTCGCGGCGATTGTCGTCCCAACCACCATCATGGCCACCGTTTTCGCCTTGACAGTTGTCTGATGGGTCGTTGTTGCATGAGCCACGTTGGTTGGGTGGCTATGAGCGACTTGAGTACTGACGGCTGTGGCTTGATTCGACTAAGACAGATGGAGCCCGGGCTTGATTTACAATCTCTGCGGTCTGGGCCATAGCAGCCATCAGGTAAGCTTGTATATCATCACGAACTGCCTGGGTTTTTGGGGTATTGGGTAGTCGTTGCATTGTCACCATAGCAATAGCTATGTTGGTGCTTGGGGTCCTGAAGACCTGCTTGTCCCCCACCCTGTCAAAGGCATTGTTAAGGTCGCGCGACTAGACCCTTATGCGTCGTGCCTCCTTCTGCCTCGGCTTCGATTTGTTGGTGATTAAACCGGTCAATATTACGTGCTTCGCATGCTAGCCTTTCTTGTTCTGTTTCGCCAACTGCTGGTGGTTCATCATTACTAACAACATTGATCAAGTCTCCTCGCCTTGGTGGGAAGGATGGGAATTGTGGGAACCCCGAGGCGTGGTCTAGGATATCCAAATCGTATTCAATGCCTTCATCATCATGATGCTGGAGCTCAATGTGGACATGCAATGCCAGACGAGGAGCTTGAGCCACCCTCTTGAACTGTGTGGACCGATCCTTCTTGATAATCCTCAATCCGGACCATGTTGACGAAGTTGCGCAGACCGTAGGGCTAGGCCTGGTAGTTCTCCATCGAGGCTTCATACTCGGAGAGCTAGAGACCCATCGCGGGGGCTAGCCAGCGATGAACGGAGCGCCCTTCAGGAGTAGATGTGACCACAAGATCCGTACCGAGTCATGTAGGACGACTGGCCCGAGCTGGTCAGGTAGATTTGTTGTGGGTAGTGGTTACCTGCTCATTAGGTTGACTTTGAATCGAACTTACCAGAGCTAGGGTTTTAGCAAGTTTGGTGCCAACCCGATCGATGGAGTCGAGCAGGTCGGTGTTGTCGATCTGCCTCCCTTTGTAGCGAGGAAGCGGACGATGGGTTGTCGGTGTAGCTAAAGACGGTGCTGGCGTGGCAGGAGCCAGATCCACCGTG
The DNA here is from genome assembly GCF_019320115.1 of Miscanthus floridulus. Classification (NCBI taxonomy): domain Eukaryota; kingdom Viridiplantae; phylum Streptophyta; class Magnoliopsida; order Poales; family Poaceae; genus Miscanthus; species Miscanthus floridulus. The sequence goes on along the minus strand of NC_089584.1, from coordinate 83,421,804 downwards.
GTCGGAGCCATAGCCAATGCAGATGAAGCAGTGGTCGACGCTGATTGAATCCGCGCCTCCTCCATGGTCATGGCGATGTAGTTTTCGGAGCCAGTGGTCCAGGTGATCTGGCCGATGGTGAACGTGAGGCTGTTCGGCACTGTCATGGAACCGGGGATGATGACCATCTTGTTCATCTGGAGAGCAGTACGCACACCCCCTATCTGGCACGCCATTATCGACGAAATATGGTCAGCAGTCTACCTAGGGGTATGCCCAAGGTAGTAGATTATCAGCAGACAGATGCGCAAGCTACAAACAAGATGGTGACGCAAGACAAACATGAGGTTTTATCCAGGTTCGGCCGCCGTGAAGGCGTAATACCTATGTCCTGCGTCTGATTGTATTATTGTATGTCAATGAGAGATGATTTTTAGAGGGGTCCCCTGCCCACCTTATATAGTCCGGGGGGCAGGGTTACAGATCTAGAAACTAATCCTAACCAGTTACAATTGCCATAGACGGCCGGATAAGGATTCCTATTCTAACCGACCAGGATCTTGCTTGATCTCCAAACCTGCCTTGATTCCTTGTGTGGTACTCTGAACAGATTGGCCGGGCCGCACATCGTCTTCTAGTGGGCCAGACCCCCTGGTCCGAGCCGGCCCAAGCTTAGTCGTAAGGGTATAGGGGTTAATACCCCTACAGCTAGCAAACCCAGTTCTGGTATAGAAAAAGAATACGGACGAGTGGCGCATGTGTGTCGACTATATAGATCTCAACAAACACTACCCGAAAGATCCGTTCGGGCTACCATGCATTAAATAGATAGTTGATTCAACAGCAAGATCTGCCCTATTATCCTTCCTTGATTGCTATTCAGGATATCACCAAATTGCATTAAAGGAACAAGACCAGAGCAAGACATCTTTCATCACTCCATTCGGTGCCTACTGGTATAAAACAATGTCATTTGGACTCAAGAATGCTGGTGCCACTTACCAAAGAGCTATCCAAACGTGCCTCGGTGATCAGATCGGTGAAAACGTTGAAGCATACGTGGATGACATAGTAGTAAAGATAAAGAACCTGGATACACTAATTGAAGACTTAAAGCAAACCTTCCAAAACCTGAAAAGATGGAGGTGGAAATTGAACCTAAACAAGTGTGTATTCAGAGTTCCCTTAGGACAACTACTCGGATTCTTGGTCAGTCATCGCGGAATCGAAGCAAGCGCTAAGCAAATTCAAGCCATAACAGAGATGGGCCCTCCTCGAAGTGTCAAAGATGTGTAGAAACTAACAGGCTGTATGGCGGCCCTCAATCGTTTCATATCAAGACTGGGCGAAAAAGGGTTACCTTTCTTTAAATTGCTAAAGAAGACAGACAAGTTCGAATGGACAGAAGAAGCCAACAAAGCTTTCAAGAAGCTCAAGGCATACCTTAACTCCTCACCCGTTCTCATACCTCCAAAGAAATATGAATACATGATGTTGTACATCGCGGCAACTTCTACTGTGATCAGCACAGCAATTGTCGTAGAAAGAGAAGAAGAAGGGCATGTATATAAAGTACAACGCCCCATATACTACATCAGTGAAGTACTGTCAGAATCAAAAATCCAGTACCTGCATGTGCAAAAATTACTCTACGCCCTCCTGATCACTTCACGCAAGCTTCGCCACTATTTTGAAGGCCACAAGATTACCGTGGTGATAGATTTCCCACTCGGAGACATCCTGCACAACAGAGACGCAACAGGGCGCATATCTAAGTGGGCAGTTGAACTTGGTGCTCTCAATATTGATTTCACCCCACGAAAGGCAATTAAGTCTTAGGCCCTGGCCAATTTTATTGCCGAGTGGACAAAAATTCAACAACCTATGTCAAGTACCATCCTTGATCATTGGAAGATGTACTTTGATGGATCACTCAAGCTAGGCAGAGCCGGTGCAGGCGTCCTCCTCATTTCTCTAGACAGAAAACAACTCAAGTACGTCCTTCAGATATTATGGCAAGCTACAAACAATGAAGCAGAATATGAAGCCCTCATCCACGGGCTACAAGTGGCAATTACCCTTGGAATCAAGCGTTTACTCATATACGATGATTCAGTAGTAGTCATCAATCAAGTCAATAAAGATTGTGACTGCACCAAGGAAAACATGGGCGCCTACTGTGCTGAAATACGAAAGCTCGAAAAACATTTTCAAGGATTAGAATTCTACACGTCCTCCATGATTCTAACATTGTGGCAGACATCCTCGCCAAGCTTGGATCAAACAGGGCGAAGGTCCCACCCAGTGTATTCATAGAGGAGTTATCAGCTCCCTCTATCAAACAACCCTGTGAGATAACCCCTGAAATCTTAGCTAATGGCACCCAGATTCTGGTAATCACCACTTTATGGACCCAAGTTTTTATTGACTACATGAAAGAGAATAAGTTGCCAGCGGAAAAAGAGGAAGCTACCTGAGTTGTTCGCAGAAGCAAAAATTATGTCCTAGTAGGAGACAAGCTCTATAGAAGAGCCGCATCATCAGGAGTACTCCTAAAATGCGTCTCATTTGAAGAGGGCAAAGAGATCCTAGATGAAATACACTCAGGTTGCTATGGAAATCACGCCGCTTCAAGAACACTAGTCGGCAAAGCATTCCGCACCGGTTTCTACTTGCCAACTACTTTGAAAGATGCAGAAGAACTCGTCAGAAGATGCAAAGGTTGTCAAATGTTCACAAGACAAGCTCATGTACCAGCTCACAACCTCATCTACATCCCACCCGCTTGGCCTTTCTCCTGCTGGGGGCTAGATCAAGTAGGACCTCTCAAGAAAGCAAAAGGCGGTTTCGAGTACATCTTCGTAGCAATTGACAAGTTCACCAAGTGGATTGAATACAAACCACTCGCAAAATACAGCGTAGCCAAAGCAGTTGAGTTCATCCAAGACATTATGCACTACTTTGGCATGCCCAATCGAATCATCACAGATTTGGGTTCTCCCTTCATAGCCGTAGAATTCCAAAGTTGGGCACACGACTGCGGCTTTAGAATAGATTACGCATCAGTTGCACATCCAGAGGCCAACAGACAGGTGGAAAGGGCTAATGGACTCATACTAGCTGGATTAAAACCAAGATTGTATGAAGAACTAGTGGACTATGGATCAAAATGGATTGAAGAATTACCCAAGGTCGTATGGGGGCTATGGGCTCAAATAAGCAGAGCCACCGGATACTCACCTTTCTTCCTGGTTTACGGATTAGAAGCCGTACTACCTACTGACTTGATCTGGACGTCACCAAGGATAGAACAATATGACGAAGGAGAAGCAAAACACACCCGAAGATTAAAACTCGATAGTACAGAAGAAGTCAGAGTAAACGCTACCCTTCAATCAGCAAAATACCTCCAAGGATTAAGACACCACTACAACAAGAATACCCAACATCGATCACTACAAGTCGGCGACCTAGTACTAAGAAGAATACAAAAAACTGACGAACATCATAAACTACTCAGCCCATGGGAAGGTCCTTTTATCGTCACGAAAGTCACCGGACCAGGCACATACAAGTTGATAACCGAAGACAGAAAAGAAGTCAACAATACATGGCACATCAGCTAGCTAAGGAGATTCTACGCATGAAAACAACTCAATGGAAAATATATATACAAGCCACAAGAGATCAATGTTTATAATCAATAAAGATGGTGCTCATCGACAACATATGTACTATTATGACCTATCAATGTTCATGATCAATAAAGATGGTTCTTTATAGACAACATATGTCTTATTATGGCTTTCCCCAAGTTGTTTCCAATGAGCCGAACCAAAAAGCAAAATGGCTGAAAAGACGCCTGAGCATACCGGCCGAGAGCAAAAGAGCTGAAAACATGCTTGAGCCCGCCGATGAGGGTAGCTAACAAGCTAACACCTGAACCAAAAAGCAAAATGGCTGAAAATACGCCTGAGCATACCAGCCAAGAGCAAAAGAGCTGAAAAGATGCTTGAGCCCACCGATGAGGGTAGCTAACAAGCTAACACCCGAACCAAAAAGCAAAATGGTTGAAAATACGCCTGAGCATACCGGCCGAGAGCAAAAGAGCTAAAAAGATACTTGAGCCCACCGATGAGGGTAGCTAATAAGCTAACACCCGAACAAAAAAGCAAAATGGTTGAAAAGACGCCTGAGCATACCGACCGAAAGCAAAAGAGCTGAAAAGATGCTTGAGCCCGCTAATGAGGGTAGCTAACAAGCTAACACCTGAACCAAAAAGCAAAATGGCTGAAAATACGCCTGAGCATACCGACCGAGAGCAAAAGAGCTAAAAAGATGCTTGAGCCCGCCGATGAGGGTAGCTAATAAGCTAACACCCGAACAAAAAAGCAAAATGGCTGAAAAGACACCTGAGCATACCGGCTGAGAGCAAAAGAGCTGAAAAGATGTTTGAGCCCGCCGATGAGGGTAGCTAACAAGCTAACACCCGAACCAAAAAGCAAAATGACTGAAAATACGCCTGAGCATATCGGCCGAGAGCAAAAGAGCTAAAAAGATGCTTGAGCCTGCTGATGAGGGTAGCTAATAAGCTAACACCCGAACCAAAACGCAAAACGACTGAAACTAAGCCTGAGCATAAATCAGAGCAATTCCAAGACAAGGCCCTCCAGCTCCTTATTCCTAATAGCAAGAGGCTCGAGGGCTATACTCAGAAGATCCCAAGAAGCGCTACATGGTTTCGCTCAAGAAAGCACTCGGACGACGCTTGTTCCTGCTCAACAAGACTTGAAGGAATAAGACGAGGCTTCTAGAACTCAACCATGAAGTGCTCAGGGGCTTGTCGGTCCTAGGATGTTTTTGCAACCAGAGATAGGACCAGATGCTGACCACACTCCGAGTTAAGCCGAAAAGAAGAAGCTGGAGATGTCCTAAGTCTTTTTAGTACTAACAAGAACACAAAGTTTGTCGAGACAACGATCTATACCAAGTTGTTTACAAGGCACAAACGAAAGCCAGAAAAGCACTCGACAGATCAAGAAAGTTTGTCAAGACAATGATTTACCTAAGCCGGGTTGTTTACGAGACAAAGAAATATAGACAAAGAAGACATCAACAAAAAATAAAGAATCTCCATTCAGTCTTCAAGTATAGTATTATATTACAGAAGCTAGAATACAAAGGTCGATTACATCAAGCATTGTCATCAAGAGAAGAAACATCAATGTTAAGATTATCTACAATCTTCCTGGCTAAATCATCGACCTTAGGCTCCAACTTCTCAATAGCATCCAAATACTCTTGGCTCTCGGCTTCATCAGCAACCTTGGACAAAGGAAAGTCTGGAGAAAGAACCCAGACCTAGGCAAGAATGTTCCTGGTACAAAGATGGGCACACCGCTTCACGAACTCCTGAAAACGGGTCGGCACTTGGGGAATGAACTGAGCCCAAGAATGACCATCATCTGCTAGAGTTCGGAGAAGGTCGGCTACTGACCGAAAAGACTTCCACAAAGCTTTCCAATTCTTAGTAGCCGTTGCCAACTTGTCAGTCAAGTCCTCAATGGTTTTTTGGGCCTGCACAAGATCTCTGCCAGCTCCACGCCTAATCAACTTAGCAAGCGCGAGTTCTTCTTCAGCCTAAGTAATTACCTCCTCAGCCTTATTGTGGCTAGTACGAATGAGCGTCTTCATCTCCTTGATACCCTCTGAGAGCTTTAGCTTTTCAACTCGGAGAGCTAGACCAAGCAACAAAAGACAAGTCAGCAGAAAGACAAATTTGAATACAAAGGGAAGTGAAAAAGAACTCGCGATACCATGGCACTCTTTCTTCATGGCCTCCACGTTTTTAAGGCCTCCTAGGCAGCTGCATCCCTCTGCTTTTCTACCTCAACTATCCGGGCACGGAGAGCCTTCTCCTCCTTCTGATGCGTCTGACGCTTAGTCTCCAACTCGGCCCGATAGAGGTCAAGCTCTGCCTTTAGGGTACTCACCTCAGAAGACAACTTTTCTCATTTTCAGATGAGAAAAAGAAGCCGGTATGATCATGAGAAAAAGACTAAGCAAAAAGAGAGAAAGAAAAACAAGACATAAGGACAGAAGAAAAATGAACATCCAAAGAAAGAACTACAGAAAAACTTACCTGGAGCTTTTTCCCAAAAGAAGTCGCAAGGGTCGACAAGCTTCCCCAGGCGGCGGTTAGCTCCAACAATCGATGAGTGGCATCAAACTGCTACACCACGTCATCAGCCAAAAGCGAACCACCAGAAGCAAGAAGAGGAGAGGGAGAATCTGGCTGAGGCAAAGAAGGCACGACTAGGGCAATCTCCTAGGAAGCCATGGCCAATCCCTGAGATGAACCCACCGCCATGGCCATGGTCACCTTAGGAGCTGGCAAATCAGTAGCTATGGACTCTGTCCCCCTCACAGCCACCTCGGCGACCGTGTGTTCTGAGTCCTGAGACTCAGTATGCAAGGGCGCACCAGAGGTTTGACAAGAAGTTGACTGGAGGCTCAGGGAAGACGAAGGCCTGAAAGTTGACAAGGAAACTCGCCAATTAGAATAAGAAAAAAGGAGAACAGAAGCAGAGAAATAAAACCAGAATTCACTCACTCAGCCATCTTCTTCTTCATAAAACCAAAAGAAGACCTCGCAGGGGGAACCATGGCAGCAAAAACATCACCACCACCCTACGATAGGAGTGGTGCGGCCGATACTGGAGCCCCAGAAGAACTCAAACCCAATGACCGCTTGCTACAAGAGAATAAGACCAAAGTCAAAACAAAAAGAGGAGTTCAACAATAGGAAAACAAGAAAAGAACTCACCGATGAGTAACGAGGGCAACATCATCATCCTCTTCCTCCTCACTCTCGACCAAGGCCACCATAGCTCTAGTTGAAAAAAGGACAAAAGTACTTGGTCAAAGATAAAAACAAACAGCAAAAGGATAGAGCGTATTAATATGCTCACCTAAGAGCATGCTAGCTACAATTGGAGTACCTAGACGAGTACTCGACTGGTGAGACTTCTTGGCAGCAGATGGAGCAGAAGAAGAAATATCCGCTCACCCCCTCTTTCCAAAAGTACGAGGAGCTCAAGGAACTGGATGAGGAACATACTCTTCATATATGTCAGAAAATGCGGAAGAAACACCAGGAAGCATCATGGTAGTTTGAAACTTACTGGTCAAGGACGCCCCAGTAAGACTACCCCTAGCCTCCACATTTGCAGGGAGATCATCAAGGGGAATTGGATCAGTGAAATTATGCCCCAATTCCTATAAAAGAGTAAAACAACAAGATAAGGAAGATTAAGCAAAAAGTCAATACGACAAAAGACATTCAAAAGTACCCACATAAGAAAAGAACTACTTACAACAGGAGGCGGGTTGTTAGCACTATACTCAAGGACAGCAAGCAGGATGACGCTTACTTCTTTTAGCATCTTCTGAAGACGCTCGAGCACCTCCTCATCAGTCAACTCAAGGGCAGGGACCATACGAGAAGGGTCCTCCGCCCCAGAGTACTCGAAACCATAATGTTCACGCTCCTTCAAAGGTTGAACTCGGCAGTGAAGAAAGCTAGAAATAATCCTGAAGCTGGTCAAGCCTTGCTATTTTAGAGTGCAAATCCTCTCGAGAAAAGGCTTGATCGTCTGGAGCTCAGCAGTCGTCACAGGGTTCTTTTCCCATCGGTCATTAACTAGGGACCAGATCCAAAGTGAACGAAAAGAGGAGGATTAGTGAAGTGGTACTTCGCCTTCCATTAATTGTTGTTGCCTTTTACACATCCTGAGGCACCCGTCCCTTCGCTTCAGGTCTTCAAATACCTGTTGGTGGTTTTGGCCTCGAATATATCCTTACTCACAACTGTTTCTCTGCTCTTCTCTGCCTGTCGAAACCCTGTAGCGGTTCTCTTTCTCCCTTTCGTAGATCCAATCGTTCTTCCATGGCCGACGAAGATAACCGAGGTAAGCGCGCGGCGGAGAAAATTCCGGAGGAGAGTATGCCAATAAACCAGCGTCTCCGACGCATGAGGTGAGATCAACATTTCTTGTTTATGATGATGAATAGTTCTAACTCACCTATAGGTTTGTTGTGAATGATAGCCTTGATAGCACAGTTGGAATCTCTCCAACTGGCGGTGAACGTAGCCGTGGATGCCGTCAATGCCCGGGGTTCCTCCACCGACATTCGTCTCCAAGATATCCCGGTCCATGTTTGGGAGATCACCCTCTATGGCGTTCATCATGGTGCGGCGGTGGTGCTGACCGTGGCACAAGTCCGAACTAGGTACGAGCTTCACACCATGGAGATAGGTTTCCCAATGGGCGACGGCCCTGAGGAGCACGTGGACCTACTTGATGAATTCACCGTGGCAGCGGAGGCCATAGTAGACATCACATCCGCTCAGGATGTGGTGAATAAGGTCTTTGATTAGTCTATACTTAGGGTAATTTGATGAACAACGACTCCTGTTCTTTCCATGGATGCACCTCGGTACAATGCTCTTGTGTATGACTATTTCCATCTTTTGTTTTTTGCTCTATAGGCGATACATATCGTATCAGCTTTTATTGCCTTTGAAGATTTTTATTTTTGAACTAGAGGCGATACCCTCCTGGTACCGGCTATTAGAGCCAAGAATGAATCAGCTACCAAGTGTTGATTAGACGCTAGGATGACGTCCCACAAAATTTTCAATATAAAAGGTCAGATGAGTAATCAACCCAGGTCAAGCGCTCGATTAAGCGAAACAGAACTTCTCTTAAGAAATGCATTAACTCTAAATCGCACTTACACTTTAACTCAGCATTCACATATGTCGGCCTAAACCCATCTCCAAGACTTAATGCTCATTTTTCCTTCGATCCAATGGTCGATGTGAAGCTGTGACTTTTCTACTAAAACAAACTCTCAGAGCCGATCGCTTGCATCGGCTGTTGGCTTTTATTGCTGATTTTAATGAAGCCTCCTTCCCATGACCTACCAGAAAAACACTCAAAATCTCCTAGTTCCCAAAAGACTGGATCAGCTATCGTGATGCTTATGGATTCATCAGCATGAACCAGCTCGACATCATCTCCATGCCATTGAATCAAACACTGATGCATGGTTGATGGTATGCAGCAATTCACATAAATCCAATCATGACCGAGGAGTAAACTGTATGATCCTTTCCCATCAATAACAAAGAACGTGGTGAGCAAAGTTACACTTCCGATTGTTAGTTCAACGTTTATTGCCCCCCTGGGTCTTGGATGTATTTCCTCCGAAGTCTCTAAGCATCATGTCAGTCTCAAGCAAATCTCTTGGTCCTTTGCCAAGCTTATGGAAAGTGGTGTATGGCATAAGATTGACAGAAGTTCCTCTGTCCACCAACATCTTGTTCATCGGCTTCCCATCAATAAAACCTTTCATGTATAACGCCTTTAAGTGTCGATGCTTGACTGGCCTATCAAATATTGCTCACTGCACAACTATTAACTTGGCAACCATCTCTTCATACTCTGACTCATCGTAGTCTGAATAAACTTCCTAATCTGCCAGAGCTCTGAATTCTGATGGTAACAGAAAAGCCATTTGGATATTAGCTGATGGTTGCCTCTTATCAGCTATTTACTTGGTACACCATACTTGGGTTTTACTGGATGCCTGAGCCTATTTCATCTCTCTATTCCTTAGGTGTTGCACCCTCCTCTTTTGGCTTCTTGTTAAATCTCCTGGGCACCACTAGCCTTCCTGCCACGTGTATATTCTTTCAGTGCCTTCCTCTTCATGATCAGTCCAGTTCTATCCAATGACTCTTTTCCCCAACCGATCATGAACACTTTTGTTTTTTAAGCGCCGATCCATGTTGTTATAATGATATGCATCTTAAGCATGGATAGACCGGCAGTTGGTTCGAGATTGCCTATACTCCCAATATTGATTGCTACATTCTAGACAGTCATGTCTGGTAGGCAACTTTAAACCTTCATTCCAGCAATGTCTAAAGAAGGGACAATTCTAATGTAATTCAGCTTGTTCCCTTTCATACTTCTCTTCTTCTAATTGATGCTGGTATGCTTAATCCTTTAACCAACGCTAAAAATCCTTTTCCTTCTGCCACTGTCATTTATTCAACAGAATCCGAGATGTGACCCATGGCTTTGACGTCTCTGCTTTCGACGTCTTTCCCTACTCATATCGGCTCTTTTGTTCAACATGGCGTCTTCTAATCTCTCTGTACTCATTAGCCGATATTTGTATTTTGGGATCGATTGTTCTAGCTTCTCTTAATTTGGTCGATGTTAGGACCTTGGTTTTTCCTTTGAATAGCCCAGCATTAACCATGTTCTGATCTCCTAGGAAAGGATTATCATCGACTTTCATCTTCCGAGGTGTATCAAATTTGAGCCTCCCTTGCTGAATAGCTCTCTATATATGCTGCCTGATGATTCTGCATTCATTAGTAGAATGAGAAGTAGCGTTATGAAATTTGCAGAACTTCTTGTTCTTCAACTAATCAGGGAGCAACATGACATGACCATTGGGCAACTTGATCTGCCCCTTCTCAAGCAATAAATCAAAGAGCTTGTCCGATTTGGTAGCATCAAAGTCATAACTCTCCTCAACTCCTCTTCCCTAAGGATTTGGCACCATCACTGTCTTTTTGCCCTAATTCCATTTAGCTGCAGTAATCTCTTCTTCTTCATCTTCATAGCCGTCATTAACTGAATATGGATCGTAAGCTTTGGCCACTGAAGTACTCTTCTAGAATCGGGTATCTCTGCGTATGCTCTGGAATTGGCTATTAAGTGCTGTCACTCATTGAGCCAATTGACCCAAGTTGTCAAATTTCTGTCCTAGCAATTTCTCTTTCCACATCGGCAGAATTCCTTGGACGGTTAAAGCAGCTAACTGATCATTGGCCAAGCTCAACGAGAAACACAGATTCTTAGTCTCTCGGAATCTCTAAAGAAACTCAGTGTCTGATTCATTAGTCTTCTGTCTCATGGTTGTTAAATCAGTTATTTTCTTCTCTCCAGTCCTAGTATAAAAATATGTATGAATCTTCTTCTCCAGGTCAGCCCAATTAGCAATGGAGTTGACTGGTAATGACGAGAACCAAGTAAAGGCTGGCCCTAATAGGGACAAGGAGAAGAAACAAACTCGATGGGCATCATCAACTAATGCTTTGCACAATTATATAAGATACCGACTGACATGTTCTATTGTGCTTGTACCGTCTTGACTAGTGAACTTGGTGAATTCTGGAAGCCTGTAATTTGTAGGGAGGGCGGCCAAATCATACCATTCTGGATATGGGCGTTTGTATAAAAAAGTCATTCCTTTTCACTTCAGACCGAACTGATTCTTCATCATCTCAGTCACCTTGAGCAGCAACTCGTTAGCCTGTGGATTCGGATTTCTCGGTATTTGCTGACCCATCTGTGGATTGAAATCCCGCATGCCTTGATATCCTAGATTTGGTATCATGTGGAGGGTGTTATAATCCGTGCCATAATGATAGCCTTGTGGAATCTCAATCTGTTGGGTCCTTTGCTAGCTTACTATTTGAAGCCTCTGATTATAGACATAAGGATCTATATCTCTATGGATCATCTGAACGGATGGTGTTATCTTCTAAGCCAACAATGGTATATGGCCTGATGTGCCAAAATTGATCATCTAGTTCTGACTTTTCCCTGCCGGCTGTTGCACATGCTGTATTGACGATCCAGGATTGTACTGTATCTGATTCGCAGTAGTACCTAGAGTTTGTTCAGATGAACCTTGAAGTGCCTGGATTTCACCATTACCAGCTGGTGCTGCTTCTTAATGGCTGATGCCGACTTGATTAGTCCCTTGGGTCAGTGGATCTGGATGTTGTAACAAGTTGATCCAACCTGACTAACTGGAATTCCATGAATCGCCTCTTTCATGGCATTGTGAAATGCATCAACGAAAGCTTCATTGTGACTTGACAGGGCATCACGAATAGATTTGTCTATGGCTTCCGCAAAGAAATGTCTGTCTTCAGCTTCAACTGTATCTGTCTGTCCGTGTAGTAGAACTCTTAGTAGTGGAAATTTCCGAATAACTGTGCTATCATGTGTTTTGGTGTAGGACAATAAACACTTCTTCTGAAATTCTTCCGTAGTTTTGTTGATGGTATCCCTATCTTCATTAGATAGGTCTTCATAATGTACCATAAGGATGTCATCGTTGTTGTGAACCACCATGACGATTGTGGTGTCCCACCGGGCGTGCCAGAAACGCGTGTCGACACAGAATTTCGTCCCGTGCCGAGGACACACGCAGCAAGTCAGAAAGGTCCACTCGATGGAGCAGATCCGCCTAGCTTCAGCGCAGGGGTGGTCGATCCTACGCAATCCTCCTGAGGCATGCCAGTTAATTTGACCCTGCAATTGACAAGAAGAGAAAGTTCATCAGTAATTAAGGGCGGAACTTGTCGGTGTTGCCAGACAGTTCCAAAAATACGGCTGTGAGAGCTGATATAGAAGGAAATCAGCTAAATAGCCGATCCCAGTATATTCATGAGAATAAGTCAGTTAGAGCTCATGGGGTTGTGTAAGAAGAATCGTTTATCATTCAGAATAAATATCATTTAAGCAAACATTAATCAATGGCAATAAGATATTGATGATGGTCGGTTTATACTAAGCTAATAATTACGAGTAACCGAACTCCTATTTATGTAAAGAAATAATTCAACACCACTCAACCATCTAATAAAGACAAATCTAATGAACATGTTAGATCTCATCTATCGCTATGACCAGTGGGGCATGAGGTAGAATCATGCAGGCCATAGAAACAACAATAGACTCGACGACCCTAACTCATTACTAATATCAGTGGGGCATGAGGCAGAATCATGCAGGCCGTAATACAATAACAAGATCATGGGGCTAACATATCTTTCAACTTATCTCTACTTCAATGGTCTCGTGATGTGAGCTGTTCGTGAAAGCATTCGATATCGGCTAAACAGCTGATTCAAGCATAGCGCATAGTTAAGGTCATGCCTTCTCAGGAACGGATCTACCGACTAACGATCCCCACTCTACGGTGCTAACAGTGGGGTGAGAGGCAAAATCCCATAGGCCGTGATAACGGGCCATGGAATGATTCTCGCAAACCAATAGATCTACTCAAGATCGAACATGCCTTAACCGGACACTATGCACGATTAAGATTGATATAAAACAGTCAATAAAAACATAATTCATCGTTTAAGATGTAGATTAGATCAGTTTAAGATTAGCAAACGATGGGTTAAATAAGATATAAGGCCGATCCAGATCAATCTCAATCGAACAGAGTGATATTGCTGTAATTAGATAAACAATGAAAGCAATAAGCAATATCGGTAACTTAATGAATCTACCAAAGACTGCCATTCAAAGGTAGAGCCGATAACTTGACCTCGATCTGGTTCAAGCAGTGGGGTGTGAGGCAGAATCACACAGGCCATACTTGAACTAGACAAGAGTCGATAACTAGCCTATATTAGAGTCGCAGTGGGGGTCAACCGAATCGATACAGCTATATGAACAGAGGTATAAACTATGACGGTACTTACAGACAAGCAGTGGAGGTCGACCGGATCGATGCAGCCGTACTCGCTGAAGAACTCACCGAGATCTACTCTACTCCTGCTCCTAAGGGGTGGCCGGAGCCGAAAAAAGTAATTGACTTGTATTTGATTGATTGGTTGTCCCTTACAATAGCTGAGGTTTGGTATTTATACCCGGAGCCTAAACATGAATCCTATTTGAGCACGATTTGTTACAGACTTTGGCATAAAAATGAAAATATTCCTAATTTAAGATAACTTGGACTCTAATCTTTCTCTTTTTGTAGAGTCCAACATGTTTTCGTCCTGGCGTCGAGCGTAGCCTTGTCGTTACCTGCTGGCGCTGTTCGAAGAAAGTCGATTCATAGATTTCACGTCTGAATCAGCTGTTTCTAATCCGCCTGCAACTGATCCCTTGATGGTACGATCCTAGGAGCTTCTGGGTCCTTGTGACTTTCCTTTCAAATTTTGGTGTAAACAAATATACATGCACTCTTTATATACTTAATATATATCTATAGAGTATATCTATATCTCTATCGCTATATCCTTAATATATATAAACTATATCTATATCTCTATATACCTAATGCCAATGTTTTAAATATAGGGATAAGATATTTCGAGGTGGCCTCCTACAAAAACTATAAACACTATAACTGTGGGGGTACGACCCTGGATACCCACGGCAGACTACATGAGCTGTGCCGCCAGGGGTCGTCCAGCCCACAAGACGAAGACTTACGGTGCACGGTACTGCTCGGTGTGTACCGTAGGACATCAAGGGCGATATTCTGAAGATGCTACGAGATCTGTTAGGATATGCTCGATCCCGTGATTCCTGTAATCTGTTATTACTTACCTGTTATCTTCTAGATCTAACCGACTTGTAACCCTACTCCCGGCTATATAAGGTAGGTAGGGGACCCCCTCAAAACATACGAAATATCATACGATAGCCAATACAAACCAACAGACCACAGGAGTAGGGTATTACGTCGTACAGATGGCCCGAACTTATCTAACTCTTGTGTCTCTGTTGCCTTCTTGTTCTTGATTACACGCACCTCTGCCGATCAATCTACATTCGTGGGATATCCCTCGGAGGACTGCCGATGATATTCTGTCAGCAATAGCGGAATATATTAGAAACTAATTTATTTAGTAGTTTTATAAAAAAACCATGAAAATCTTAATACTTATAGATGGAAACATTTAACTAAGAAAAATTATGAACACACTCAAATACATGTACAGATTTTTAAGAGAACATGTTTCTATGTCTATTAGTTGACATTCATAAATCAATCAACATACTCACAACTACCATCAACATTTATATTCATTCATCAATTTATTTAACTCGCACAATCACATGGCCGGTCATCTATATGTCAGAAAAACATCGCCTCTATATTTTCAAACAGAAGAGTGTGTCAAATATAAAGACGATGTTTTTTGTTTGTTCTATGATTTTTCTAAAAAAAGGTAATCCACGAGCTATTAGTTGTATTTTATTAAATACAACTAATCAGTCGAAATATTATTTTTCTTTCACAATAAATCAGCTAGAATAGTGGTGGGTTTGTTTTTTTTAACGAAGCCAACGGGATCAATATTGCTATATCGACCAAAATAGTACTAGGTCATCAGTCTCCACTCTCCACTAACACAATCTTCTGCCCTTTCTTTTGAGACAAAATCTCTGTGTGTTTTTAACAAAATTATCCTAGGCCTTGTTTAGATTACCCCAAAATTCCAAGTTTTTTCACTCTCTCTCCATCACATCAATTTTTAGCCACTTGCATGGAGCATTAAATGTAGGTAAAAAAAAAACTAATTGCACAGTTTAGTTGGAAATCACGAGATGAATCTTTTGAACTTAGTTGGTCCACGATTGGACAATATTTACCAAATAAGACGAAAGTGCTACTATTCATCGGGTTGAAATTTTTCTCAATCTAAACAAGGCCCTAGGCAAGCTGTTTCGACTTTCAAACGGGAAGTGGACGGGATTTTTGTGTCATTGTGCGGCAAGTGGACTGGCAAGCACAATCCGTGACAGAGACCCCAAACACGAAACCAAGTCAAAAAAGCAGATTTTGACAGCATACTTCCACCACCACCGCCTGCATCCCTCCAACAAAAGAACATTATTACTCTAGGTAAAAATATATAAAAAAACACCTCACAGATGAAAAAAATTCTGGTCCCTCTCTCACTCTCAGGTCTCAGCGCGCCCGGACACACACGCAAAAAGTCACAAATGCTAGAAGCCTAGCAGGGCGCAGGCAAGCATAGCATCCTTTTTCTCTCTCCTCTACTAGACCTTTCCCCTAATGACTCTCTCTCTCTCTCCTCTGTCCTCTCTCTGCTGACCAACAACATGACAAATCAAATCTCCACATCAAGACACACACATGACGTCATAATCCCACTTCACTATTTGATTTATCTACACCTTTTCTCCATCTCTTTCATCATAAAAAATAAAAAATAAAAAATAATACAGCATTATAGAAAAAGAGGCATTGGGAGCATCCCAACAAGCCACGGCCACCTCTTGGCCTGCTGCAGCTACATGCCATTTCCATCATTCCCTATCTGAATTATTTTATTCACTTTTCCCCTCTCTCTCTCCAGGAGAAGAGAGAGAACTCTCCATACACTCTCTCTAGAAAAGCCCGGAGTTAAGTACAGAGGGAGCAGGTCAGGCCAGGCCCCGCCCCTAGAAAGAGGAAGTGGGAAATGTGGGGCCAAGATGGCAGAGAGCGCTGTGGGAGTAGGCTGTAGGGTCCAACAACTGCTAGTAGAGCCTAAAGTTCTCACATCACATAAACCTCTCTCTCTCTCCCCCCTCTGCCCTATCGCTCTATTTCTTCCTCGTCCTCCCAGGACCTCCAGTCCCCCTCCTCCCCACCCACCCGAACCCGGTGCCACGCTCTGCAGGCGGAGGAGACAGACCAACGACGGGCGGACGGTGGTGAGTCCCCTCCCGCTCTCGTTCGATTCCTCGCGGTTTCGCCTGTCCTCGTTCGGGGTTCTCCGACCTGCATTCCCCTCCGGGGAGGACTGGTTCGGGCGCGTTCGTGAGGTCCGTCCTGGGGTTTTTAATCTGCTTCTGGTTCCTCGGTTTGGTTCATCGGCTCGTGAGTCTCTCGATCGATTCTTCGGCGTGGGGGCGTGTGTTTTTTTCCTTGGATTTTTTGTTTGTTTGT
Organism: Miscanthus floridulus; assembly: GCF_019320115.1. Classification (NCBI taxonomy): domain Eukaryota; kingdom Viridiplantae; phylum Streptophyta; class Magnoliopsida; order Poales; family Poaceae; genus Miscanthus; species Miscanthus floridulus. Next base: position 83,405,022 of record NC_089584.1, on the reverse strand, counting down.
GGACTTTTCTGTGAGGGTTTTAATCTCGGTTGGTGTTTTTTCCCCACTAGGGGATTTATACTAATCGTGTTCATTTTTATTTTTGTTTCTGCTTTTTTTTTCAGTGCTTCATGAGGAGGGCGCCGTGACCGTGAGGAAACAACTCTGCGAGGCAACAACAGCTGGCTGGTGAGACAAAGGTGAGACAAAGGTGATGATTGATTAATCACTAAGGCCTGGTTTGCCCTTTTGTTTTGCTTGGATTGTTGGATTCTCTGACTGATGATGCCCATGTGGATTGACTCTTACTCCTCTCCTGATGCTTTGTCCATGAATCTTTCAGCCTAATTAGTCCATGATTAAACATGTTAGCGATTAAACATGTGCTAACGATGGATTAATTAGGTTTAAAAAATTGTTGAGTACCGACGGATTATGTAATTTGTTTTTGTTATTAGAATCCGAAAACCCATGCGACACTCTTGTCAGAGAGAAGATGCTGTACTGTATACACGCGAGTTCATTGAACCTTTTCAGTTCGTCTGTTGATTGCGTAGTATTAATTTCTGTTGCTTGTGAAATGATTTTCCATGAGGCAAAAATGATTCATCTAATTCTACTTTGACCCGGTGAAGATCTTGTTCTGAAACTCGTAGTATGAGTTAACTTGTCTCCAGAACTGTGGTTGTTCAAACTAGTAGTGGTAAATAAGTCAAACTTTATCAAGTTGGTAGACTTTAAAAGGTGATGCCACATATCTAAGTTATTAACTCCAAATTGATGCAGTGTGAAGAAAGCGAGGCGACCAGATGGCCACTGATTCCTCAGCTCTGCAGGCTTCCTCTGAGTCGATTGCGCAGAAGATGGGCTTCTTCAGAGTCCCTGACCTTCTTGTCAAACTGAGCGCCAAATGTTTGGGTGAACTGGATGTGGTCCGCAGCCCAACATCACCCCTAGACCTCAAGTTTTTCACTGGCCTTGGCAACAAATCACCCAGATCATCCTCCGTTGATGCCAGCCAGAACCAGAAGATCTTGCTTGGTGACAGGGTTGGGCTTGGACTTGTGGACGCCCTCACTGATGAGAACCCCACACCCCTGGGTGGTAGAAAGGTTCTTCTTGGATCTGAGATGAGGATTACTGATAACCTGTCTCGCAAGAACAGCTCCACTGCTCCTGTTCAGGCTGGGGAAGTTGAACAGAAGGATGATAATATGTCTGATGGACTGATGGGTAGTGTCATGTCCCTTGATGACATCGTCAATTCAGAGGATTACACTTGTGTTGTCTCCCGTGGCCCTAATCCTAGGACTACCCACATTTTTGGAGATCATGTTTTTGAGTTTCAAGCTGAGCAGCTGGTGCCTGTTGAGAGTAAGGATGATCAGAGTATGTCTCTTCATGTGAAAGAGGGTGCAATGAGCTTCTGTTGCTTTTGCAGTGAGAAGCTCAAAGAAGGGAAAGACATCTACATCTATCAGTAAGTGATCCAATTTAGTAGATGAATCACAGCTATGGGTGTTTTTTCATTCTTGAATAGGCCTGCGGTTCTATTGATGGCTGTTTGATGTTTGGTATCCTGTGTATTGATTGTAGGGGTGACAAATCCTTTTGCAGCATGGAGTGCAGGGAAAATTTCATGGTGGATGAGATGGAAGAAGGTGAACCCATCATATTTCATCCTGCATCTCCTAGAAGTCCACCTTCTGATGGTGGTCCGATTTTCCAACTGATCCGTTGAGTCAGCATCAGTAACAACTTGATATGGTCATATCTGAAGTGCTGTCTGAGGTTAATAAGTTGCAGCCATGGATGTGATCATGTTTGCAGAGTTGTTGCCTGGAGATTTTGTTTGTTGCGTCACTGATGAATTTACCTCACCTATTGATTTCTTTGTTTTGCGTACTTGGATCCTCGAATTTTTGGAGGAGTCCAGAAAATGACTACCTCCGGTCATAATATTATCTTGATCGGAGATGGGTGTGTGTGCGCGTGTCTCAACTTGAGTTTGTTTGCTTGGACCGCATTTTCAGTGGCTGTCATATGTGGACGCCTCTTATTAATATCATGTATGTGAACCTATGTTTTGATATTTTCTGAAATGAAATGGTAAACAATAAAGTCTTATATTACTTGTTTTGTCACTTGATTTCATGATACCGGGCTCACGCCAAGGAGTACATGATTTGTTGGCAGGGGGTTCGCACTCCTATGCAAGTATGTAATTGCAAGTATCACAAGTACGTTTGCCCATTCACAGAACAGTGTCCACCAGTTCAGTTGACTGGTTAGTAGTCGTAGGTGACAGGAGGGCTTATTAAGTTCGCATTCAGGCCCCGGTTAGATCAAAAAATTTTGGATTTTGGTTACTTTAGCATTTTTGTTTGTATTTGGCAATTAGTGTCTAATTATGGACTAATTAGGTTTAAAAGTTTCGTCTCGTGATTTTTTATCCAACTATGTAATTAGTTTTTTTTTCGTCTACATTTAGTACTTCATACATGTTTCACAAGATTTGATGTGACGGGTACTGCACAAATTTTTTTTGGAATCTAAACAGGCCCTCAGTTTTGATGTCTTTTTTGGCGTGCGGAGACTGAGCTGGGGATCTGGGTTGGATTTCTCTCTGCGCCATAGATTGATAAAATACGAGGTAGTCAGTACTGTCAGCTGCTCTTTCAGTCCATGGCTATATGTTTAAGCGCTTTGGTCAGGATTTTTGAACGTAGAAATCGTTACGAGAATACCATCTGTTTTTTTTGTCACCCTACCAACACACCTAAACCATTTAGAAGTTTAAAACTTCACACTACAATTACATACGCTCTTTAGCTTATTTAACTTCCCAAGCTTATTGTAAGGACTGACTGTTGGTTGCCTGAAGCGGTCAAGGACCTGTTCGGTGCTGTGGCGCGGCGTGCACGTACTCGTTCGGTCAAGGACGCTCTGCATCAGCGTAGATGGGTCTTGGACATCACCGGTGCATTGACAGCGGCCGTTCTTTACTGACACCGGACCTCACCGGTGCGCTGCCGAAGAGTGTTCGAGGCAGTCCGGAGCACACCGAGTCAACTCGCAGAGAAGATCATTGAAGAAGGGAACTGCTGGGTGGGCGCTGGATTCACAGCAGCGTCGGCGATCCTTGCCCGGGCTCCAGGCTGATCCAGGCCATCCAAGGAAGCGCTTCGGTGTCGTCGCACGATTCAGCTGGCAATAGGAACTGCAACTAGCCTTCAGTAGCTTGTGTGCGTGCGTTCTAGTGGTGTCCTCTGTGCGCAAGAACGGCAGCTCGCCCATTTGTGCGACTGGCCGTTGTGTAATTCTACCTCTTATTAATGAAATACATGCAGTGGCATGTTCATGAAAAAAAAGTCTCGAAGTTACATAACAGCATGAATGAATTGCCCTTGTTAAGATCAGTAACAAAGAGGATATAGCATAGTCAACAATTTTTGTGACAAGACCAGCCCAGTATCCAAGATGGGCAGCTGAGGATATATTGAGCTTAAGCCATCACAATGGCAAAAGATAAAGAACATTTTTTTCCTTGATCATCCTTACTAACTTATGCTATCTAAATCATATTGTAAATACGTAATGCTAAATTAGATTGCAAACAATGGTGACTTAATTTTCAACAATGCTCGCGGCACCATAAGTTTGTGTTAACACTACAAGAACATATTTGGGAACCTTTGCAAGTGCGTCTAGCTGTAGCATCTGCCTGCTCAAAACATTCCTTCCTGTGGTAAAATAGGTGTCTCTGGCTACAATTCATCCTGAATCACTCAGGTATGAAAAACAAACGAAAAAAGAACCTTATTGTACTCAAAACAGCTCATACAAAGAAGCAAGTTATTTTCCCTTCTTCTGTTCTGGAGCCCTTGATCCGATAATGTTACAGATGGGCTGATCTGGCGACTGAAGCAGCTTCAACGCAGGATGAACTTTCAGATCGCGCATCAACAATTTCTGTCCTACATCCAACTCACTTAGATCCACTTCAATGTACGGTGGTACTATGTCAGCAGGGCACAGATACTTGACTGTTCGTTTTATGGTGTTGAAGTAAGCTCCTGGAGTTTCAATTATACACATTAGTCCAGATGTTAACAAAGCAAAGGAAGCACATATGAAAGTTTCAGCCATAATGCAGATAAAGCTTGAGCATTGTGGCCAAATTTTTTTGAAATGGGATGTTCAGTGCAAACTGGATCAGTGATTCAGACAAAAGTGAATGAACATAGCATATAGCAACAAACCACAAGACAATAAAGAATAGCTAAACATTTTTCAACAGAAATGAGCTCTTTACTTTTCTTTGGCAGGGTTCAAGAGAAATGTTTACAAGTAACCCAGGTATTCTTTTAATGATTCTGTTCCATTTATAAGATAAAAAAAAACATAGAGAGAAAGTATGAGCTTCTAAAATCAAAGGCCTCCTGTTTGATCTTTAATTTGTGCAAATTGATGGATCATCATAACATGCTACATACCTTTCCTCAGACCAGGCGAGGCATCCTCTCCAATGAACATCAGAGGAACGTCTATTTTGAGAAGCGCAGAAGAAGGTGCTCTCATAAATGTGATATTCAGCGGTTCATCAGTGCCTGCATGCAGGTGCACCTGAATGTCCCAACAGATCCCACATTAGTCAACACCGCAGTTCTGGTAGTGTGTATAGAAGGTAATGAAAAAACATATTCATGTTATTTTTGAGCAACCATTGAAAAAAGTTATATAGTGCAACACACGCCGGATCAGCCATCACCTAGTAGAAGGCCAAGAAAGACAGTAGGCAAACAAAGAGGCTGTTTGGCTCCCAGTCATCATCCGCCAAGCCGCTGTTGCGGCACTGCCTAAGCTGCGGCGTAGAAAATTGACGCCTAAGGTTGGGCGAAAAAATGAACTGTAAAAGCTGTGGCTGCCGCGAGTTAGTTACGAACCAAACAGAGCAAACAATTTCTGTGGCCACAGTCAGTTGTGGCAGGCCAGCTGTGGCATGCATCCAAACATCCTCAAACAATTTGAAATCATACTCAGCAAATAATGATTACCCAAAGAACAAAGAACTGATATTAAATGGATCTGCTTGCATAAGGCATTGCTGAACATGAGAATTGCCAATTGAATATGGATGCCACAGATCAGACAGTTCCAGAATGATCGTAATGCAAACAGTGAGCTCACTTAAAGCAAGTGTCTTAGTTTATTGGTCAATTTCATGTTTTCTACAACTAGATCAAAGTTCAATGGAAAAGCATAACCACAGGAACAACATTCAACCAAGGGTTGCCATCATCTTGTTCAATAAACTAATCTAAGAGATCTTTTGCTCAGATACCTCTGCACCAGCTAACAACTGACGATCAACAAACTACCTAGGTCACGCTGCCATTCAAATTGTATTTGTGTACCGTTGTAAAGCCACCACTCAATCTTGCTTTCCACATTCCTCAATCAACAAGTCAACACCAGCTTCATAGACAAACTTAAACTTTCACCAAGAAATGGAGCAAGAGTAATTATAGAACCGTAACAGAAATATTTTTTCCCAATCCAAAACACACATCCCTGTTTCCTAACGACATCCTTGCACAAAAATGCCGGTGAGTCCCTCAGTTGAGTTGTGCAAGCTTTAAAAAATGCAGTAACCCTTAAGTCATCGTCGCAGACAAATCAACATTAGCAATTATAATACAAATCCAACAGAAGAGCCGCACACCTTTCGGGGTAGGACGCGGACGCTCTCGATGAGTTCACCCTGCCCGGCGTGTTCTGACCAGACCTGCAGCCTGAACAGCCTGGAGAGGAAGAAGGACCGGCCGAGGTGGTCGACGAGCTTGCGGATCTGCTTGGACTGAACGGAGACAAGGCGCTTGTTGCCGCCCTCCTGTCCGTTCTCCTGCTCGAAGACGATGGCGGGGACCCGCCCGGCCTTGCGCTCCTTGGCGGCCACGTGGCGCCCCGAAGAGGCGCGCGGCACGGCGAGGATCACCTCATCGTGCTTGGCGTCTGGCCGCTGGTGGCCCGGGAGGTAGTCGTACGGAGGGGAGAGCGGGTCGACGGCTTGGTGGGGGGACACGAGCGCCTCAGCGGCGGCGGCGAAGTGGCGGTGGAGGAGGGGGAGAGTGAGGGTTTGGAGCGGTCGCCGGAGGAGCATGGTTGAGCGGCGTAGGGTTTTGGGCGAGGTGCTGCTGGCCTGCTGGGAAGTGGCTGGGTGGCTCGGCCTGTCCTTTGGGGGAAGAGTGGGGTGATGTGCTGTGGGCTTTGGGTGTTGGGCTCGGTGAGGCCCATGATTTGATATTAAGGAAAAAGTTCAATTTCTCTCCTTCAACTATCACCGTCGTCAAATTTTTCTTCCTGATGAACTGTAAAATTGATTTTTCTTTCAGAACTATAAAATTAGTTTTTTTTGTCTTCTCTCAAATTTTAAAAAGCTAAATACATAGCAGGCCCATCAACTTGTCTATAGGTGCCATATAGGTCCATAATGATTCGGAAGCTGACTTTTGGCATACATGGCGTCGCCGGTATGGCACAAACTGTGTTTAGACGAGAGATTAGACCGCCAGGGGAGGGTGCACTTTGACAAAAGCCCTCCCTGCTGTCCTATTCTCAAAGATGTGCCCACATGTAACTTTCCCCTTCTCCTTTCTCTCGGTGTCTCTCTCTCCCCCTGAAGTCTCTATCGCCGCTGACGCCCTCTTGATGTACTCCATGGCGCCACAAGGGAGCACGCCATGCTCCAATAGGCATCCACTCATCATGTGCACCGAGTGCGGCAGTCAAATGGTGGTGAGGGGCGTTTCCACACAGCCATGGAGTGCAGGGCAAGTATTCTACCGTTGCTCAGACCATCAGATGAGTTAGGGTTTGATGATTGAAGTATTTGGCACTGGGATTGTTGTGTTTCTCTTGTAATTGAGTTGGATTTGGTTATTTGGCAGAGACAGCACTAGGAAGCATACTACATCAAACTCATCAAAGGGATGCTGAGGGAAGGAGAAAATGGCAGAGGTGAAGCCCAGACCAAAGCGGAATGCGTAGCCGACTATAGCGAGTTTTTTATAAGTGGATTCACTATTTTTTTTGAATTGAAAGTCAATGTATCTAATCAATTATTTCACAGGAGTACTAGCTACTGAAGGATATTTTAGAATAAAAAAGTAAAGTAAAAATCATTTAGATTATTATCTCAATTTTAATTGATCGCTACTGGATTTAGTATATCTAATATGAATTGGCGATCAGAAGATATATGAATAGAGCTTTTAAAATGTTCTCTAAAAAGAGGTAACCTACGGCCCGAATTTTTTACTATTTGGCCCTTTTTTCGAAAGTTTCTCACAAATAGACCCCTGGCGGAAAGAATTCTGGAAATGGACCCTTGGCTCGGCGCCAGAGTGACTGGCGCCGAGCTTGGCGCCACGGTCACTGGCGTCGAGCTCCTGGGCACGGGGAAATGGCCTGCCAGGGGGCTCGGCGCCAGAGTGAATGGCACCGAGCCACCTGCATTTAACCCAGCCCACCCTTCTTCCCCGAGCGTTCTTCCTCTTCTTTCTCCTCCCTCTCGGGTTTTTCTCTCGCCACTTTACCCTACCACACGAATCGACATATTGGACCTTAAAAACCTTGATTTGATCCGTAGATCTTCGAGAGCAAGGTATACTCGCTCACCTCCTTGTTTTTTCGCATCGATTCGGTACATATTAGTCGGATTTTTGAACCTAAGAATCATCATCACTCAGGGTTTCATTGTATCCCTCAATATATATATTATACAACCGTAGGTTGATTCCAAGGCGTGGAAAAAACTAGCAAACCAAGCCGCATGTAGTTATGTTATGGGTTCATTGTTGTGGATGAAATGAGAAACCCTAGGTTTAGGGTATAATGTTAACTGCTTTTGGTTCTTAAAACGAAATTGATTGTATTGTAGTTATGGTTCTCATTGATATTTTTTTGTGATGTTTTTATTTATGTTTGTTAAATTACATCCATTTTGTTAGATGCAAGAAATGTTTCGGGAGGAGTTTTGGCGAAAATGAGGTCGTCCTTGAGAATTATACCCCGACGCGTCTAGCAAAGATGCCCCCGTCCCTCCTGACCTTCCTGTCCCTAACTGTGACTGTGGTTTCCCGGCCCATGTTTTTCAATCGAAACATCCGGACATAGCCGCGCGTTGCTTCTACACATGTAGTCGGTTTAATGTAAGAAATTATTTGTACTATCCTTTTTCTTTATTTGTTTAAGTATGGTACTAATATTTTGTTGGAATCTCGTTGTGTAGGACCATGAAAGGTGTTTTTTCTTTCAGTGGATCGATGGTGCAGACAAGTTTGATCCTAGGTACCTCTTTTTCGATGATTGGTTTAGAGGGAGACATCCACGTGAGCACTTCAAGCGGTGGGTTCCACCCCCCCTAACCCTTCGGCAATGACGGCTAAGGAGAAGCACCTAGCCATAGTTAGATGACTCGAGGAACCTCCTCTGTGCGATTGCAGAGATCGAGCTGTGATAAACCCTGAGAATACGTTGGAGTTTGTGTGTCCAAACAAGCATGAAGTAAGTGCAAAGTGTATGTGTTAAAATCTTGAGCTATATGTGTTCATGTACTAATGTCTCATTATTTAGGTGTATTCAATGGCGAAGTGTCGTTTCAAAGAGTGGTTGTATGGTCCTAAGAACCAATGGCCGAAAGAACCGTGGAGGGTTAAGGAAAAGAAGAAAGAATGGGTAATCTACAAAGCACCTCCTGTCATGTGCGAATGTGGTGTAAAATTCAACTATGGCCTAGTCCCTTCGGAGCTTAGAATAGGCCATTATTGCGGCTATATGATTGAGTATGATGAGGTTCGTTATTGAAAGCATCTAGGCCCCTAGGTGGATTTCGGTGATTAATGACAATACAAGATTACTATGACTAACGTGTGTTTTGCAGAGGCAAATAAAGTTAGGTCATGGTAATGGAGATCGATTGGGCAATCGAGGTTGTCATGCCCCTACGTTGGAAATCGTTTCGGTTTTCAAAGGATTGGACGACAAGGTTAAGGATGACTAGTTCTAAGTGTCGAGTGGAGTTGGAAAGATACTTAGAGTAGATTAGGACTTTGTTTTTCCTTTGGCCGTACTATTAAGGGGGGTATGGACGGGTAGCTTGACCTAGTTGAGTCTAGTGAGTTAGGTGTGGTGCACACTTGTTAAAACTAGCTCTAGGTAGCTCCTATGAATGCCTAAGATCCTTTGGAGCAAACTTCATTCACATATGTTCGAAAGTTGGAAGTGAATGGAGGGTCAAATACTGACCGGACGCTGGTTCCAGTGCGACTGGACGCTGGCCGCAGGGTCCGGTCAGTTCATTTGACTGAGAAGAACAAGTCTAGTGTGACCGGATGCTGGAAGGTCAATGTGACCAGACGCTGAGGGCCAGCGTCCAGTCAACTCCAGTAAGGGTCCAGACTTGAGAAAGTGTGACCGGACGCGTCCGGTCAGTGGTGACCGGACCTTGGGTATCCAGCGTCCGGTCGTTTACAGTAAGCATCCAAGAGCGACCGGACGCATCCGGTTAGTTCTGACCGGACCCTGACTGCGTCCGGTCATCACTTGAAAACTGTTGCGCGGGTTGAACTGACTAGAGCGTCTGGTCAAAACGATCGGAGCATCCGGTTATCCCGCAGAAGTTCATAACGGTTCGTTTTTCAGGCTGCCTTATAAATAGAAGCTCCACTCATGTGTGGAGTTACTTTTGCTCATTCCAACAGCTGAGAAACACGTTTGTGAGTGCCAAGAAGAGCAAGGTCCTAGTGAGGTGTTTGTGATTTGAGAATCCAAGAGTGAAACCTCATTAGTGAATCAAGAGTAGACAAGTGTGCATCCATCTTCTCATTAGGCTTCGCATGGTCAAGTGAGAGTTCGTGCTTGTTACTCTTGGTGATTGCCATCACCTAGATGGCTTGGTGGTGATTGGGAGCTTGGTGATCACTCGGCGGAGCTTGTGGGTGACCCAACTCAAGTTGTGAGCGGCTTTGGGTGATTCGCCGTGACGGAGTGTCGAAGAATCAACCCGTAGAGAGCACTTGATCCTTGCGTGGATCAAGGGGGAGCTACACCCTTGCGCGGGTGCTCCAACGAGGACTAGTGGAGAGTGGCGACTCTCCGATACCTCAGCAAAACATCACCGCGTTCCTTTCTCCATTTACTTTGAGCATTTACTTTAAGTATTTACTTTGAGCAATTCAATACTTGTCTTTACATTCATAGAATTGCTATGCTAGAGTAAGTTTGGAACATAGGTTGCAAGTCTTTTGTGCGTTGATTTGATAGAAACACTTTTCGAGGCACAAGGGGTTAATTGGGCTATCCGTAGGATTTGATTATTGCAAGAAAATTTAGAATTAGCCCAATTCACCCCCCCTCTTGGGTATCTTGATCCTTTCAATTGGTATCAGAGCCTCGTGCTCACATTTTTAAGCCTAACCGCTTAGAGCAAGATGTCTCACGGGGATGGACCTCCTCCTATCTTCGAGGGAGATGATTTTCCATATTGGAAAATTCGCATGGAGGCTTACCTAGAAGCTCTAGATGTTGGAATTCTTAGGGCCACCTCTCAAGGGTTCCCAACACCTAAGAATGCCACACAACTTCAAGGCGATGAAGTAAACTATGAAAAATGGAATGCAAAGGCTCGCAACACCATCTTTAGAGGCCTTTGCAAAGATGTGTTCAATTGTGTAAGGAACCACAAAGACGCCCATACACTATGGTCGGACGTTTGTGCGCTCCATGAGGGAACCAAGAGTGAGCGTGAGGAACGCTATCATCTTGTGATTAAAAAGCTAAATTCTTTTGAGATGCTTCCCAAAGAAAATGCTAATGAAATGTATTCTCGTTTAAATGTTCTTGTAGAGGAAGTCAATGGGCTTGGACTTACTCAAATGTCACCATCCGATGTTGTGAGAAAGATCTTGAGTGTCCTCCCCATTGACAAATATGGGCACATTGTGACCGTGCTACATCAAGGTGATCTTTCCGCCGCTACACCGACACAAATCTTGGGAAAGATCAATGCTCATGAGATGTATATGCACATCACACCACAAGATGGCTCATCCTCTACAAAGAAGAAAGAGAAAGACTTAACATTCAAAGCTAGCCAAGATAAGGGCAAGGCAAGACTTGAGTATGAAAGCTCAAGTGATGAAGATGATGAAGAAAGTCTTGCTCTCATGGTGAAGAAGACCGCCAAGATGCTAAAGAAGCTAAATAAGAGTGGCATCAAGTTTGACGGCAAGAAGAAGTTCTTCACTAGCTCAAGAAGAAAGCCAATCTCCGAGATGGATTGCTACAATTGTGGCGAACTTGGCCACCTAGCTCATCAATGCACAAAGCCCAAGAAAGACAAGTTCAAGAACAAAAGCAAGAAAGATGATTCAAGCGATGAAGATGAAAAGAAAAAGAACAAGCCATACAAGAAGAGAGATGGCAAAAAGAGCAATTTCCACAAGAAGAAGAAGAGTGGCAAGGCCTACATTATCGGTGATTGGCTCACGGACATTGATTCATCAAGTGGATCATCCGATGATGAGAGTGACAATGAGAAGGTGGCCGCCATTGCTATTAATCTTGCATCCTCACCGCCACCATCGCCATCATCCTCTACACACCTATGCCTTATGGCCAAGGGTGAACGCAAGGTAACTAAGAGTGATGATAGTAGTGATGATGAGCAAGCTAGTGATGATGATAGTGATAGCGATGATGATTCACCCACATATGATGATCTTGTCAAAATATTAAGAAAATACACTAAGATCATTAGAAAGAGTAGAGCTACAAATGAAAAACTTGATGCTAAAAATGATTCACTCTTAGCTAAGTGTGATACATTAGAAAAGGCTAATGATGAGCTCAAAGAAACAAATGATTCGATATCTTCCAAACTCAAGGAGCTCAAATCTTCTAAGAAAGAGCTTAAAGATAAACATGATAAACTTGAGTGGGTGCACAATGAGCTTATCACTAGTCACAACAAGCTAAAAGATGAATATACAACTCTAAAGATCAATCATGATACCCTTGTTATTGCACAAGAATTCTTACCAAATGAGCCACATGTTGCTACTAACCATGTTGTAAAGATTGATATGGCTACCTCATGTGATGATTTAATTGATGAGAGCATTAAGCATGGATCTAGTAGCAAAGGCAAGCAAGTGGTTGAGTGCAATGACTATGATGAGTATGTCAAGCTCAAGAGTGACCATGAGAAGCTCATGAAGGATCTTGAAGAGATGAAAAGTCACAACACCATTGTGCTAGAAACTCTTGATCATGACAAAGAGTTGATCCTTGAGAATGAGAAGCTCAAAGAAGAAAACAAGAAACTCAAGGAAGAGAAGAACAATGATATTCTCAAGGAAGAGAACAAGAAGCTCAAGATAGAGAAAGAGCATCTCAAGGTGGGATTGAGCAAGTTTGCTAGAGGCAAGCATCTCCAAAGTGAGCTACTCATGAATACCGTCATGAAGATGGATAGAAGTGGCATTGGATATATGGCAAGTGTAGAGAAGAAGAAAGCTCAAGCTCAACACCAACAATAAAAGCCAAAGCTAAAGCCAAAGAGATGTTTTGAGTGTGGACAAGAAGGCCACTTTGCTCATGAATGTCAAACTCCACCACCACAACCCTTGCCCAAGCATGCTAGACCCTTTGCTTTCAATGCTCACTACATGCTTAAAAAAGATTCTAGTGGAAAGATGAAAGTCATGTTCTTAGGACCCCCCAACAAGAGTAGGCCTAAGAAGATTTGGGTGGCTAAGTCACTTGTTGAGAAGGTGAAGGGCCCTCAACAAGTTTGGATCCCTAAAGCTTGAATCTCTTGTGTGTAGGTGAACTACAAGACCGGTGGAAGTCATTGGGTTATTGATAGTGGTTGCACTCAACATATGACCGGTGATCCTCGTATGTTCACCTCACTAGATGAAGAGGTAGATGTACAAGAGAAAATAACATTTGGAGATAATTCAAAGGGCAAGGTTAAAAGATTGGGCAAAGTGGCAATATCAAATGATCATTCCATCTCCAATGTACTCTATGTTGCATCATTGAGCTTCAACTTGCTATCCGTTGGGCAATTGTGTGATCTTGGCTTTCAATGCTTATTCACCAAAAAGGAGGTTGTTGTATCCAAGGTAGATGACAATCAAGTGATATTCAATGGATTTAGATACAACAACTTATATCTAGTTGACTTCACCTCTGAAGATGCAAACTTGAAGACTTGCCTATTCATCAAAACAACTCTTGGGTGGCTATGGCATAGAAGACTTGCTCATGTTGGGATGAGCTCACTCAAGAAGCTTATGAAGAATGATTTGGTGAGAGGGTTGAAGGATGTGAAGTTTGAGAAGGACAAGCTTTGTAGTGCATGTCAAGCCGGCAAGCAAGTTGCAAACACTCATCCAACCAAAGCTTTCATGTCAACCACAAGAGTGCTAGAACTCCTACACATGGATTTATTTGGACCAACAACTTACAAGAGTTTAGGAGGAAATCTCTATTGTCTTGTGATTGTGGATGACTATTCAAGGTATACATGGGTGTTCTTCCTTCATGACAAATCCGAAGTTGCATCTTGTTTCAAGAAGTTTGCCAAGAGGGCTCAAAATGAATTTAAAGTGAAGCTCAAGAAGATAAGAAGTGACAATGGCAAAGAGTTTGACAACACAAACATAGAAGCTTATTGTGATGAAGTTGGAATCAAACATGAAGTCTCCACAACCTATACTCCTCAACAAATGGTGTTGTTGAGAGGAAGAACCGGTCTTTGATCACTCTTGCAGGGACAATGCTAGATGAGTACAACACCCCCAAAGCTCTATGGGCAGAAGCAATCAACACCGCATGTTATGCATCCAACCAACTATTTCTTCAAAAGTTCCTTGTCAAGACACCGTATGAGTTGCTCAATGGGAAGAAGCCAGACGTCTCCTTCTTTAGGGTGTTTGGTTGCAAGTGCTACATCTACAAGAAGCGGCAACACCTAGGGAAGTTTCAAAGACGTTGTGATATAGGCTTTCTTGTTGGTTATTCATTGAAGTCCAAAGCATATAGAGTATTTAATCATGCCACCGGCATGGTTGAAGAAACATATGATGTGGAATTTGATGAATCTAATGGCTCCCAAGGAGCACATGAGAATCTTGATGATGTAGGTGATGAACCATTGAGGGAGGCTATGAAGAATATTCCGGTGGGAGACATCAAGCCAAAAGATGATGAAGATGATGTACAAGTCATTAACCAACCCTCTTCATCAAATGTACCACAAGATGGTGAAAAAGATGGGAGAGTGGAAAATGAAGATACTCATATCTCTCATGAGCAAATGGTGGTACAAGCACAAGATGTTGATGCTCCACAATCTCCTCCTCAAGTGGTCAATAGAAGAAACACACCTCTCCTACAAGATCATCCACAAGATCTTATCATAGGGAGTCCATCAAAGGGTGTAATGACTCGATCTCAAAAACTTACTTCATTTATTGCTCATCACTCTTTTGTCTCTTGCTATGAGCCTACCAAGGTAGAAGAAGCTCTTAAAGATCCGGATTGGATCAATGCCATGCATGAAGAGTTGAACAACTTCACTCGCAATGAAGTTTGGACTCTTGAAGAGCGACCAAAAGGTGCAAGAGTCATTGGAACGAAGTAGGTGTTCCGCAACAAGCAAGATGATCAAGGTGTTGTCATGAGGAACAAGGCTAGACTAGTTGCAAAGGGGTTCTCTCAAGTTGAAGGTTTGGATTTTGGAGAGACCTTTGCATCGGTTGCAAGATTAGAAGCCATCCGTATCCTTCTTGCATATGCATCACATCATAAAATGAAACTATATCAAATGGATGTGAAAAGTGCATTTTTAAATGGCTTTATTAATGAACTAGTCTATGTTGATCAACCTCCCGGGTTTGAAGACCCTAGATATCCTAATCATGTTTATAGGTTGTCCAAGGCACTATATGGGCTTAAGCAAGCCCCAAGAGCTTGGTATGAGCGCCTTCGGGACTTCCTCATTGAGAAGGTTTTCACCATTGGGAAGGTCAACACCACACTATTCACCAAGAAGCTTGATGGGCATATCTTCATTTGTCAAGTATATGTTGATGATATCATCTTTGGATCATCAAATGAAGACTCATGCAAAGAATTTGGTGAATTGATGTCGAAGGAGTTCGAGATGCCAATGATTGGTGAGCTTACATTCTTTCTTGGTTTTCAAGTCAAGCAAATGAAAGAAGGCATCTTCATCTCTCAAGAGAAATACACAAAAGATCTTCTCAAGAGATTCAAGATGGATGAATGTAAGCCAATCAGGACTCCAATGCCTACAAATGGACATCTTGACCTAGATGAGGGAGGTAACCCGGTTGATCAAACTCTCTACCGTTCTATGATTAGTAGCTTGTTATATTTAACCGCATCTAGGCCCGACATCATGTTTAGTGTGTGTATGTGTGCTAGATTTCAAGCTAGTCCTAAGGAAACACATTTAATTGCCGTAAAAAGAATCCTTAGGTATCTTAAGCACACACCAAGCATTGGTCTTTGGTATCCCAAGGGAGCTTTATTTGAATTAATTGTCTATTCTGATTCGGATTACGCCGGATGCAAAGTTGATAGAAAGAGCACATCCGGAGGGTGCCATTTGCTTGGTAGATCACTTATGTCTTGGTCCTCCAAGAAACAAAATAGTGTGGCTTTGTCCACCGCCGAAGCGGAATACATTGCCGCGGGTGCTTGTTGTGCATAAATATTATACATGAAACAAACTTTGCTAGACTATGGAGTAGTTCTAGAGAAAGTACCTCTTTTGTGCGACAATGAAAGTGCGGTAAAACTTGCAAATAATCCAGTTCAACACTCTCGCACCAAGCATATAGATATCCGCCATCACTTTCTAAGAGATCATGTGGCTAAAAATGATATATCACTAGAAGGTGTAAGATCCGAAGATCAATTAGCGGATATCTTCACTAAACCGCTAGATGAGGCTACATTTTGTAGATTGCGGAATGAGCTCAATGTACACGATTTTAGTAACTTCACTAAAAATTGAGCTTGTGTTGTCCCTTGCATTCATTGTAATATACAACATGTTTAAATTTGTGGCAATGCATATAGGGCTTGTCTAACATGGTTAAGATAACCGCCGAAAAGCATGTGAAGAAGCTTAACCTTGGATCAAACTTGACAAGCAACTAGATTTACTTACAAGTATTGCATATGCATGAATGTTGTTTTGTCGTTTTGTTCCATTTGCCCTCTTGTTGCCTACTTTCTTAAAAAGAATTATAGCCTAAGGCAAAATATTTTGAAAAATATGAGGGTTTGAGAGAGGTCACTCACATCAGTCCCAATTGGTGTTTATTTGGATCTTATTCAAGTTGGGACTTGATTGGGAACAGGCAGCGCGAAGGAAGGTTGAAGGTTTGCTGGAATAAGTGCACCGGACGCTGCACCGGATGCTGCTGTCCAGCATCCGGTCAATTCACAGGAGGTGAACTGCTGCCGAAGGAGTGACCAGACGCTGCATCTGTGCGTCTGGTCAAGTGGACCTTCAGCGTCCGGTCGGTCGAAGGAAGGAAAGGCAGTACTGACCGGACCCTACCTGCGTTCGGTCATGGACCACCGGACACGTCCTGTCCCGATTCCAAAGGAATTGGACCTATCTAGAATCGACCGGACGCTGGGTGGTAGCGTCCGGTCGCTACCACCGGAGCGTCCGGTCAGTGGATCTCGTGCGATTTAAGTCTCTTTTCCGTTTCCTTCTCTGTCATGTTCGGGATCCTCATATAACTGTGCCTTCGTTTTCTTTCTCCTTGACCTAACACGCCCGAGCCCTAGCCTGCGCCGCCGCCAACTCGCCGCCGTAGCCATGCTCCGTGCCCCGGCCATGCACGCCACCACGCTCGGCCCCCTCGCCAGCCGCGCGCCGCCGTACCGCGCCAGCGCCACCGTGCCAGCTCAGCCCGCGCCTCCCTTGCCCGTGCTTGCCCGGCATCCTCGCCAGCCGTGCGCCACCAGAGCTTGCCGCGCTGCCGTGACTCCCCGCGCGCCACCGTGCCACCGCGTTCGTCCGGCCCTCTCGTCACCGCGAAGCGCTGTGTGCCCTAGCCCCATCTCCTCTTGGTAAGGCTAGCTCGTTGTTTCAATTTCAATTTGCTTAGATCAAATTGCAATACAATGCGCTGATTTCTAAAATTCTAGGGCCACTAGTTCTTCACTGCTCCTTGTCACCCTAGTCCCTGCCGGTTCCGAGGATTCCCCCGCGTGTTGCCTTTTCTTTTCTTGGATCGCTGTTTGTCAGGTAGAAAGCCATTCGATTCAAGTTCGCATCTACATTGCTTTCTCTATTAGGTTTTCGCATCTATTAGACATATGGTATTTATTTGTATATCCATCTATTCTATCGTGCAGCGAGTTGGTTCCGTTGTGGTTCTTCTGGCAGTTGGCAGTCAACTCGGAGCCAAGCTCACGAGTAAGGATCGAGGCCAAGCCTTGAAAGCGGCAGTTTGACAGTTGATCTTCATCAGTGGCAGTTCACCATCTTGTCAGTTCAGATGGCTCGCACCAAGAACGTTGGTGGTGGCCCAGGTGATGATGATCGGAGGCCCCCGCCTCGCCAGCCAGCCGGATCTAAGGGCAAGTCAACCAAGCAGGTGACATCCAAGAAGCGGAAGTACCCTGATGCAGAGATAGCGAGAGCAGCAGCTGTTGTAGAGGCCATAGAGCATGCCGAGAGAGGTGGTGCCTGCAGCGGAGTTGTCATTGCAGATTAGTCGGTTTCACCAGCAGTCAGAGCTGTGATTGAGGAGGTTAAGCGTCGTTACGGTAGTCCAGCTGGGAATGCCACGTTTGCAGGACGACATGTTGCCATTGAGGAAGGCCCATCAGCAGAGCAGGAGCCAATTTAGCAGACTCAGGAGGGCGAGCAGGCCCAGCAGACTTAGGAGGGCGAGCAGGCCCAACAGACTCAGCAGGCCGAAGAGACAGAGCTGGCACCCCAGCTTTGCCACTCTAGACGGACCCGTGCACCAGTCTCGCCAAGGCCATCGACACAGCGGAGGGGATCACGTCCTCCACCTAGACCACAGGGTCCACCTCCAGTGGTACACCTCGACTTGAGGGCCGCTATAGCCAGGCAGGTTCAGCAGCTGCGTTTTGTTGAGTTTGATGTTTGGTTTCCTCTGAGGAGGGATGAGAGAGCAGCTGAGGGTTTCTACACGCCACTGCAGGAGGATTTCTACAATGCTTATCTCAACAGTGGGGCAATATTTCGATCTCAGAGAGTCTGTCGGATAGAGTCTATTGTGGCAGCAGCTGGAGAGCACATTCGGCCTTACTTATCATATTTGCCAGGATTAGCAGATTTGATTGGACGGACAGGGATATATGTACCATCTTGGGTTCGGTAGTTCTATGCTTCACTCTTCATTGATCCACATCACAGATTCATTCACTTTGCTTTCAGAGGCAAAGACTACAGAGTGACGAGTGGCAGAGTCAGAGAGATACTGAGGCTACAGGAGCAGCCTGTCAAGATGCATGAGGTCTGTTATGGACAGCAGGAGCCTCCCAGGCATCCTCATGGAGGGTTGGTGCCTCCTACAGATTTAGTGCGACATTGCTTTAAGGAGCCTTTTGGAGAGGGGTCGAGCAGGAACCCCAGTGACTTGACTCCTACAGCGAGAGTGCTAGAGGCCATTATCAGGAGGACACTGCTTCCCAGGTTGGGATATAGAGAGGGCCTGACTTGCTTACAGCTCTGGCTACTTAATGCCCTGATGCAGCAGACAGTATTTGATATCTGGGACCTCCTTCTTTCAGAGATGGAGGATACTATAGCTGAGGGATTCAAGGGTCGCAGGAAGCTTCCCTATGCTCACTGAATCATGTTCCTCATCCACAGAGTAGTGCTTGATAAGCCCCCTAGTATGATGGATGAGTATACAGGTGCCACCATAGAATTCCCAGCTTACAACCTGTCACAGAGGATCAGACACACCACTCCTCAGGCACCCAGACAGCCTAGCCGTCGTCCCGACATGCCAGAGTCCACAGCTCAGCAGGATGAGATCATCAGAGGGATTGCAGCCATTGAGGAGGAGGAGCTAGAGGCATGGTAGGAGGTGAGCGAGTACAGTGATAGTTCTGACGATGACTACCTGCCTATTCCTCAGATGCCTCCATGTAGACATGATGCAGAGGCCGGTAGCTCTAGTTCTGCTCCACCTGCTCCATAGACAGACCCCGCTCTCATTGCTATTCTTGAGCGGATGCAGCAGACCCAGGATAGATAGGCACAGGAGGAAGCTGCTACTTTTGCCCAGTTTCAGACTCGACAGGACGAGTTCCAGAGGCAGCAGCAGGCCATGCAGCAGCAGCAGCAGATGCATCAGCAATAGATACTCTTGTAGCAACAGCTTATGGGTTTCATGTAGCACGTAGTGACAGCTCTTGGGGCCCCATAGCCACAGCTTTCGCCCCAGCTTGCTCCGCCTGCCACCATTTTGACGACTCTAGCAATACAGCCCAGTGGGCTCCAGAGTCAGGGATAGCCTCCAGCTCAGTTTGCTTCACCTCTTGTACAGGTGTCCCAGTGGTTAGCCTCACCCGTGGTAGCCCCGCAGTTCACTCCACTTCAAACGGGCTTCACACCAGAGCAGTCTTCCTCGCTATTCATGCCTGACACGTCAGTCTCTAGGAGTCTTGGAGCATCTTTCAGCGAGTTGACCGGCATGCCTACTCCGCCTCATATGCATATCGCCGGTCCGTCTACAGCAGCTCTAGTTGCAGTGACTACTCAGAGGCTCCCCTTGTCTGTCGCCTCGTTAGATCCTATGACAGACATACTAGCAGCTTCACAGGTAGCACCACCCCCAGCTCAGACCCAGACCGCTTCAACGACACTTCCTGCCACAGAGGGTCAGTCAGTTCAGAGCTTAGGGTCAGATGATGATGGTGCCTAGTTCCAGCTTGCCCCATGTTCTTCAGCGCTCGGCTCGTCCGCTGCAGCCCCGCCGTCCGACCCCTAGGTTTTGGTGTTTGACGCCAAAGGGGGAGAGGGAGTTCGAGTATGTAGTCTCAGGGGGAGCTACATTTAGGGGGAGCTAGTTATATAGTATTAGCTTATTATATACATTTGGAGTTTTATTTGTGTGATACACTATTACTTATGCATTCGTGTGTTTACTTTCATGCATACTATTATATATATGTGATAGTGCTATCTACGTGATTGTGATATTGACATGTGTGATTTCTATTGTGCATCATTTAAATGTCATATCACTTGTGGTATGCTCATTTGCCCTTGCTTCTGCGTTTATTCTTTGAAGCAAATGAGCTTTGTTACTCGTACTCATGCTTAATTCATATCCTTTGAGTACATTGTGTTGGCTTGGGTCATATAAGCGTGACTAACACTTTTGTTCTTACCGACAAAAGCTTATATGAACTAAGCCCGTCAAAAACCTCACTTATTAACATACTCGAGGTAGTATTGTCATCAATCACCAAAAAGGGGGAGATTGAAAGCATCTAGGCCCCTAGGTGGATTTCGGTGATTAATGACAATACAAGATTACTATGACTAACGTGTGTTTTGTAGAGACAAATAAAGTTAGGTCATGGTAATGGAGATCGATTGGGCAATCGAAGTTGTCATGCCCCTATGTTGGAAATCATTTCGGTTTTCAAAGGATTGGACGACAAGGTTAAGGATGACTAGTTCTAAGTGTTGAGTGGAGTTGGAAAGACACTTAGAGTAGATTAGGACTTTGTTTTTCCTTTGGCCGTACTATTAAGGGGGGTATGGATGGGTAGCTTGACCTAGTTGAGTCTAGTGAGTTAGGTGTGGTGCACACTTGTTAAAACTAGCTCTAGGTAGCTCCTATGAATGCCTAAGATCCTTTGGAGCAAACTTCATTCACATATGTTCGAAAGTTGGAAGTGAATGGAGGGTCAAATACTGACCGGACGCTGGCTCCGGTGCGACCGGACGCTGGCCGCAGGGTCCGGTCAGTTCATTTTACTAAGAAGAACAAGTCTGGTGTGACCGGACGCTGGAAGGTCAATGTGACCGGACGCTGAGGGTCAGCGTTCGGTCAACTCTAGTAAGGGTCTAGACTTGAGAAAGTGTGACTGGACGCATCCAGTCAGTGGTGACCGGACCTTGGGTATCCAGCGTCCGGTCGTTTACAGTAAGCATCCAAGAGCGACCGGACGCGTTCGGTCAGTTCTGACCAGACCCTGACTGCGTCCGGTCATCACTTGAAAACTGTTGTGCGGGTTGAACTGACTGGAGCGTCCGGTCAAAATGATCGGAGCGTCCGGTCATCCCGCAGAAGCTCATAATGGTTCGTTTTTTAGGTTGCCTTATAAATAGAAGCTCCACTCGTGTGTGGAGTTACTTTTGCTCATTCCAACAGCTGAGAAACACATTTGTGAGTGCCAAGAAGAGCAAGGTCCTAGTGAGGTGTTTGTGATTTGAGAATCCAAGAGTGAAACCTCATTAGTGAATCAAGAGTAGACAAGTGTGCATCCATCTTCTCATTAGGCTTCGCGTGGTCAAGTGAGAGTTCGTGCTTGTTACTCTTGGTGATCGCCATCACCTAGACGGCTTGGTGGTGATTGGGAGCTTGGTGATCACCCGGCGGAGCTTGTGGGTGACCCAACTCAAGTTGTGAGCGGCTTTGGGTGATTCACCGTGACAGAGTGTCAAAGAATCAACCCGTAGAGAGCACTTGATCCTTGCGCGGATCAAGGGGGAGCTACACCCTTGCGCGGGTGCTCCAACGAGGACTAGTGGAGAGTGGCGACTCTCCGATACCTCAGCAAAACATCGCCGTGTTCCTCTCTCCATTTACTTTGAGCATTTACTTTAAGTATTTACTTTGAGCAATTCAATACTTGTCTTTACATTCATAGAATTGCTATGCTAGAGTAAGTTTGGAACATAGGTTGCAAGTCTTTTGTGCGTTGATTTGATAGAAACACTTTTCTAGGCACATGGGGTTAATTGAGCTATCCATATGATTTGATTATTGCAAGAAAATTTAGAATTAGCCCAATTCACCCCCCTCTTGGGCATCTTGATCCTTTCAGTTATTTTTCTGGTAAACATGAAATCGTATTTTGTTTGTTTTGCTAAGACATATATGATATAATATTTCTTTTGAACAGAGCACTAGGAAATGCAGTTGGGAATGTTATGATGGTCAAGCTAAGTTCTTGGATGAACTGAAGAAGAGGCAACGAATTGCACAGAAGATGGGATATGGACCTGACTACGTCAACCTATTCGTTAAACATCACAAAGAAAAGATGTGTGAGTTTGCTAGACAGCACGGTATTTGTAACCCGATTGATGTTGGGCTTAACAAATGGGGATTGAAGAGGCGGATGATGTTAGAGGAGGAGAGGGCAAGGAATGAGGCAAGGGAGGAGACAAGAGTACAGATGCAGGTCTTGAACGAGCATGTTGCTACATTATGTGCCAGTGAGTGCTTGAAAACCTTTTTTTCGTTGCCTGGTTTTAAATGTAATATAATCGCATTGCTAACTGATTGCATTTTATATATAAAGGGATTAGTTGCTGCGGGGAACATGCTGTAGAGGTGGCACATGCAAGGTATGAGGAGAAGAAGTTAGATAGCCATAGATCACGAGCTAGTCGCGCCGTTCAATCACCGATTGTGTTGTGTGATGACGGAGACGAGGATGAGGACGACACTGGCAGACTGAGTGAGCTCATTGCTCTAGCAGAGGCGGGCATACAGGCGCAGGAGGCTGAGGACGACACTAGCAGACTGAGTGAGCTCATCTCTCTAGCAGAGGCGGGCATTCAGGCGCAGGAGGCTAACGACAACACTGGCAGACTGAGCGAGCTCATCGCTCTAGCAAAGGTGGCTTACAGGCAGAGGAGGATGACGACGTGTTCTTCACTCAGGCCGTAGTGGCCACAGATGAAGTGGAGGCCGCTTACTACAAGCGACAGGCAGGTCAGAGCAACACAGTTGAGCCTAGCCACAGCAACAGGGTTGTAGTAGAGGACTGGTACTCGGATGATGAGTTGCTTACTCAGTACGTTTCAGACTAGGGATTTGGAAGTGCATTTGCCCCTATGTCTACTATTGGCACGTAGTTGTAGTATTAATATGTTGTGTAATGTGGCAAAGTATCGAACTTTTCATTATGTGGTTGTTTTCATTATCAATGGTCTTAATATTCCGCTTAATGATACGGACGTATTTCCATTTGAACACGTGCTGTAAAAAACACTTAACGACGTACGACATTATAGAAATCAACACACGAAACACATTAAATGGCATGTGACTACATGTACCGAACCTAGGTACAGAGTTTTCTTTGACTAAACCTAATATGCCTTAGGTAATTAAACCATGTCTTAGGTAATTAAACCTAACATGCCTTAGGTAATTAAACCTAGGTACATGTGAAAAAGATAAAGTCATCCTAGTAGTGTGGCCACATAGCAAATTGTGTTGCACCTTCTCCATAGTAGCCTCCCGTTGTTGTTGGTGGTGGTGGCAGGGGGGATGGGGGAGGCTCCTTTTTCTTGTGGTTAGGGCAGGTGCAATATGGATCATTGCAGAGTGCCTCCTGTGAATCAGCACCATTATTGTTATCGTCCTGTTCATCATCCTTGTAACCGCTGCTAACTTCCCTTTCTAGATCGAAGATACGGTCTTGTAGGTAGTAGATGTACTCCACATGCGGATAAATAGGTCGAGGATTGACCCACCTACTGAACCCACAGTTTTCTTCAGCCAAGGAAGACTACAAAAAGTATGTCATGTAAGTGATATACAAGACAAACATATTGAAGAAACAAATAGTAATAGCAATTACCCATGCTCACGGGCATTTGAAGAAACGACGACCTCCATCTATTCCCTCGGTGAACATCTGCACTAGGCAGTCCTCACCATGCATGCATTTTGGCCACTCTTCTTTCCTTTCATTGTATCCTCTCAGTGGTGCCTCTTTGGTGAAATCACTTTTGCTCTCAACTGGGAACCTCTCATAAAGAGCTTCCTCAAAGAAATTGGGACCAAGAGGACCCTCCCACCCTAGGTAGTTTTCTTCCCCTTTCCTCTCCCTCTGGACAACCCTCCAGACATTGGTACTACAACGAAAGCAAATGCTGAGGAGTGTTCTTCTTCCTTGTTGTTTGTGTGAATGAGAGGGAGTGAGTGGTTATTTATAGGTTGAGAGGAGGAATGGAGGCCTATCAATATGCCATGTCAGCGATCCGTGTGTCTCTTCACCTCAGCCCTTGGATCAAACAGTCATAAGATGGATGGTGGAGATAGAGTTGAGTTGTGCTTCCTTGCATGTTGTCCGTGTATCTGAAAAGTCTATATCAGTGATGTGATAATTCGATGCTGTCCGTGTATTTGAAAAGTCTATGTTTATTGTCTAAAAAGCATAGATTCGTTCACTGTTGCTTGGTAATCCTAGATTCTTCTACACAGCGTATGTACAAATATTCCTAGATTATACACATAATAAATTTATAGTTAATCTGTGTACTACATTTGTGCCTTTTGTACAAGTGTAGTATGATTAAAGATTCACGCAAAAAATTCGCAAGATACGGTCTTGTATTAGGAGCTTCCATAGTTACAAACAGAGACATCAATATATATTCTAAACATTTAATCATCCAACGAGCATAATGCAACCACAACAAATATCACAACCAACATAATATGTCATGCAAACTCCAAATAGTCCACAATGTTCATACAGTCCTGAATAGTTACAGAAAAGTAAATACAAAATTCACAATAGTTCATAGTAACACCTACCACGTCCCTCACTGTCTCCTACTCTTGCCCCTACCCTTGTGACCCAGAGCACTGGTGCCTGGAGTGTAAGGGTCACGCGGACGGCGTCGCCTAGTGCCTAGAGGCGGTGTAGGATGAGTCGATGGAGCGTCATGGAGCTGAGAGGGCCCAAGCTCATTGTGCCTCTTGTCCATGTCATCGTCGTCATCCTCCTCCTCGTCCTCGTCCCCGTCCCCTATAGCTGCTTGACTAGAGGAACCCAAGGCTCCTCTTCCTGCGGTAGGATCGTACACGTCATGCGTCGTGTTTGTCCTACAACCACAACGACCAGCCGCACGGCGTAGATGACGTGACAGCCTCTGTTGTACAAAACTATGTTAACTGAAAGAATATAACGTATTAATGATTTGTTTGAAAAAAATATTTTAAATCTTACGTCTAGGAAGCCAAGTATGTAGTCGTCATTGACTCTCGGCCGAACGCGCTCGATCTCTTCAACTGAGCTTCTCGGTGTATTGCCCTACAACAAAGTTTTCAATAATAAGACTTCTGAACAGATAGCATTTAGTTTTGTTTTCTTTTGTACAAGAATGTAACTTATTATAAGGGTTATACGGCTTGAAGGTTGCAATAACTACAATAGATAACTCCTAATGTCGGTCCAAGAATGCCTAATGTATTGTTATGTAACTCAACGTAACAAAATAAGGCGATTGGCTTACCACTCTGTCCAAGATTGGTCCTGCCTCCACCTGCCTTCCTACACGAGTGGACCGGTCGTACGTCGTGTCTTCATTGTCGGAGGACTTGATGTCGGCGTAGTCAGTTTCGGTCCACTGTAGCCTGAGCCTGCACCGTGTCGAACGCTGGTACCAAGCTTGGTACCGCCTGAACTCACGGTTCGTGTGCGGCTCATTGTTGTCGTCCAGGTTGTCGTGCATCTCCTCCCATTCCTCAATGTAGGACTAGTGGTGCCTCTCCCAGTAAAAAATCTTCTTGTTCCTCTGACGATCCAACCTGCATGTATGTCATCGTTACATTAATCCACGTACGTGGCACCATATTATAAGAAATGGACCATCATCATGAGACATTTGAAATATCAAAACACTTACTTGTGTAAGTCAACGCCAGTCGAGAACAGAGGCATAGGCCAAAGCTGTCTCACTCCAAATTAGCGTGCAACCCTATCTGGCAGGTGATACTCGACAGCATAGAAGCAGATTAGAGGGCACCTCATCCTATAGAAGTAGTCATCGGCCCCACAGACGTTGCTCAACTAAAAAGGAAGTGCGTCCTCTCCACCATATGGCTCCCACTCCACCTACAACATGTCCATGCGGTTAAGACACTTACTCGGATGATTCTGTGTCAAAGGGATCTCATAAGGAGGATCTGTCACGAAAACATGAGTATGACAACCATCTCCAAATAACGCATTGGGGGCAGATTGAGCATCAGGAACCGTAGGCGTAATCTGCACATGCAGGTAAGGTTCCAGAACGGGAGGGTCGATGTGTGCCGGATGATCCATTGCTGGGGTAAACCCATGAGGGATTGGATCAACTAACACCCGACGCACAACCACGTCCAAACATTGCAGCTGGCTCTTCATAGCCGATCTCACATAGTTGTCCCACTAATCCGCACAACCAATTGAGATCATTCGCCTGAAGATGTTCGGAGGACAACCTAGGTGCAGTACACCATCAACTGCAATGCCATCATCTCCAAAGCAATGCAACTCCTTCCGAGCCCTTGCAACCATCTCACTAAATGAAGGCCTATTATTGAATAGCACAAGCACGCTTTGCATGTCAAGAAACTCAACATATCCATAGCGATCGCTTTCAACCGTGCCTCCATGATATATGGTCACTAGGTTGTCCATCTATTTCAAAAACGTAACGAAACACATGTCCTTTAGTCCAAATTAGACGATAGATAGTACCTAACAAGTACTTTTCTAACTACAAACTAAGTAATCAAGATAATAACTACGTATATATTTATAGTGTACTCACTAAATAGCTAGATCATATGTAGTTAACTACAAATATAACTACATATCTAAGTAGCTATCTAACTATATCTATTTACCAATGTATCTATGTTTCTATATATCTACATATATATCTCACTAAATCAACTAACTAAGTCATCACAGTAACTAGTAAATAACAAACACCAACTAAATAAGTACATTGCATATTCATATTTTTTACCTTTCTGGGTCGACGGACGACGGGCGTAGGTCAAGGCGAAGATCCGGGCCCGCGGTGGCGCGCGGCGGTCGTGGGGTGCCCGGCGCTCCGTGCGGCGAGACCGGCTCGACGGGCGTGGGAGGCGGGGCGAGGCGAGGCCGGCGGTGGACGGCGGCAAGGCGGGGCGAGGCCGGCGGTGTAGGGGGCAAGGCGGGGCGAGGCCGAGGCTGCCGGTGGAGACCATGGGCGAGGACGGCGGTAGAGGGCGTGGCGGCGCGGCGCTGCAGCCAACCACGGGCAACGGCGCGAGGGCACGGCGGCGCGGTGCGGGCTCGGGCGAGGGAGCAGCGGCGGCGGCGCGGCGCGGCGAGGGCGCGGGCTCGGCCGTCGGAGCAGCAGAGACGATGCGGCGCGGCGAGGGCGCGGGCTCGGCCGCCGGAGCAGCAGCGGCAGTGCGGCGCGGCGCGGGCGGGCGCGGGCTCGGCTCAGCGCGGGCGGGTGCGGCGCGGGCGCGGGCGGGCGCGGCGTGGGCGGGTGGGGCGCGGCTCGGGCGGGCGGGCGCGGTGGCGCGGGCAGGGGCAGCTAGGGCGAGATGGAGAAGAAGAAAAGCGCCGCGGCAGATATTTAGGGGGCTCGGCGCCATTCACTCTGGCGCCGAGCCCCCTGACAGGCCATATCCCGTGCCCAGGAGCTCGGCACCAGTCACTCTGGCGCCGAGCCAAGGGTCCATTTCCAGAATTCTTTCCGCCAAGGGTCTATTTATGAGAAACTTTTGAAAAAATGGTCAAATAGTAAAAAATTCGGACCTGCGGCCCTATGCTTGCTCATGCAGTATCCGAGCGCTGTGACAGGAAGATTTCCGAAGGAAAAGGGAACGTTTGCTGAGAAAAATGAATTTGGCCCAAGATAAGAATCTGAACCGCTGGTGGAGGAAATGAAAAGAAAAGAAAAAGAGAGGAGGGAATAGGAGGAAATGGGCCGACGCAAGGAGATTCAGCCCAGCTGTCTTTTATCTGTTTCTAGAATTTTTTCTATTTTGCAGATTTAGTTTTCAAAAAGAATTTAAATTTGAACTCGACCCTATTCGAGTTTTGAAATTCTTTTGCACCACAAAAACACATGCAAAGGCACGAATGCAACAAACAAATACATAATCTATGTCATATTTGATTTGATTTATAAATAATTTTATCCTCCACTGAACTTTTGCCATAGCCCTATTAAATCTATTTTTAAAATTCACCAAAATTCGAAAATTTGGGCGTTACAAATTCTACCCCTTTAGAATGAATCTCGCCCTCGAATTTGGAAAGCTTAGAGAAGGGATGGGGTAAAATATGGCTTCTATTTTTTCATCTCAAGTTGCACTCTTCTAGTCTTCTTCCGTGTGATGCATGCACTGTACTGTATATATATCTGTTTCGGGTTATTTTCCTCCGATTGACTCGTTGTACTATCTTCCCAGATAAGTGCCCTGTTTGTTTGGCTAATAAGCTATGGCTGAAAAAATACTGTTCGTTGACTGAAAAAGTACGACTTATAAGCCAAGCGAACAGGGCGAAGCAACTTTATCTTCTTTGTGTACCATCTTGAACTTCCCACATAACAAGGTGTATGCTTGCCTTTTCAACTTTGTACTGTTTTGTGACCTTTGATTGGTGACACTTTGGGGGAGACAAAGGATCCTTCTTGCCACAAGGGTATGGATGAAAACGGTACGGATATTTTCCGACCGAATTCGAAACCGAATCCGTTTAGAGGGGTTGAGATCTGTCCGTATCCAAGTCCGAATATCTAACATCCGATACCGTATCCGTATCCGAATACTCAAATCGCATATTTATGATGTCGATATCCAATCGTATCCTATCCGACATAGTTGACACTATCCGTATTCGAATCCGAATCCGGACCCTCGAGGTTGATGAATCGTACCCATTATGTCTTGGTTGAGTTGTTTCCGAATCGTTTCTGATTTTATTTGACTGTTGTACTGCTTGATGGCCGTTGTCGTCCAATCACTTCCTTTGTATGCAAAGCTTCAAAAAGGTTGCATCTGCTTGTGACTTGTTGGATAACTGCAGTTGTTGGATGTCTCTGTATATAGCATGTGCTTGCCTAAACTGTTATTGTTCTTCAAGGTGCTAAAAGTTTGCTTGACCCACTTTTTTTTTACCATTGATATGTCGTACTGGACTTCATATGAATATACATAAGCTAATGTGCTTCTCCCGGGGCTTGTATTCTGAACATACATTGATTATTCCTTTGATCTTTTCATGTCGGTCAACTTACATTTGTGAATGTGTTCCACCTTTGGAGAAAGAAACTTTTATCCACAAATAACGAAATTTTTTTTCGTCATTCCTCAAATTTGGCATACAACTGATGCTCTCGCAACATTTTCATACTTTCTCTTACACTTTGATGAATTCTCATTTTCATACTTTCTCTTAGGGGGTGTTTGGTTGCCCCTCCTAAATTTTAGTCGCTGTCCCATTGGATGTTTGGACACATGTATGGAGTATTAGATATAGACCAATTACGAAACTAATTACATAGTTTGCGACTAATTTACGAGACGAATCTTTTGAGCCTAATTAGTCCATGATTTGACAATGTTTTGCTACAGTAAACTTGTGCTAATGACGGATTAATTAGGCTTAAAAAATTCATCTCGTGGAGTACTGACGGATTATGTAATTTGTTTTTTTATTAGTATCCGAACACCCCATGCAACATCCTCACGACACACCTCCTAAATTTTAGTAGCTGGATCCAAACACCCCCTTACACTTTGATGAATTCTCGTCAGTGTTGACTGATGAGGTACTCATTCCACCAATCCGAAGCTTTTCCAACAAGCTGTCAGGATCTGAAGAGAACCTTATCTTCATCATTGCACTGAGCTTCTTCTTCGAACCTTTCATCCGTGGTCTCGAGTCATTCTTCTGCCATGCGTGACGGTGGTAGCTTCGTGGTCTATGGCGCCAATGGAACCGTGGTGTCCTCGATCTTCGCGGCCATGGACACCACCATGCTCCCTGTCCCCGGGCTGGACATCGTGTTCTGTGCACAGCTCTTCTCCAGCGTCTCGGCCACTGGGAAGTACCGGTTGGCCAACCAGCTCAACGATGGCAACCTCGTCATGTACCCCGTGCAGACGTGTACATCGTCGTGGCTGTTAGATAATCTACTGCTTCCTTATGTGAACACACAGCAAGGGAAGGCGGCGCTGAAAAGGCCCCCTACTGTGGTACTATAGCCGCTGTCAGAGGCAGGCGCCGAAAGGCTCACCTGCCGCACCGTAGCTACATGCAGGGACAGGCGCAGAAGTCAGTCCTGTTGTGTTATCTAGTTACTGTTGCAGCATGTGCGCTTTACTAGGACTAGATGGATAGAGTTATATAAATAGACTACCATGGCAACTCAGTAAAGATGGTTCAGATTTGCCATCTCCTATACAGGGCTTCGGCCAACGCTGGTGTCTTGTATTGTGTGTGTATGCTCTGTTCTCCCTCTTCTTCAACCTCTAGCCATAGCGTGTGGGGACGGACAACGCTTGTTTGTGGTCGGCTTAGCTAGTGGGTGCTCGGCAACACTAGCGGGTGCTCGCCAAGACTGGACAGTGGTTCACTCACCTGAGCTGGTGATCTTGTGGGCTAACAAGTGATATCGGATCCGTACAAACGCCGTCGCTAGACTAACCGCTGGCGATGACGGGCGGTTCAGAAATGGACCACAGCAGTGGCACTGCTGTGGCTGCCCAACCATGACCGAAGATTGTTGTTCGCATGGTGCGGGAGGTCAGCAGCACCAGTTGGCCGACACTGGCTCGCAACAACTATAAAGAATGGCCGATGACCATGAAGGTCAAGCTTAGAGCCTGGCGGCTCTAGAATGCTGTTGATAAGGGCACCGACAATGAGAAAGATGACATGTCAGCATTGGAGGCTATCCTTGCTGCTGTACCAACGGAGTACAGGGAGCCGTTGGGGGTGAAGAGCTCTGCTAAGGAGGCGTGGGAGGCTATTGCGGCGATGCGCGTCGGTTTCGACCACGCAAAGAAGGTGACGGCCCAGCTTCTAAAGCAGGAGTACACCAACCTTAAGTTCAAGGATGGTGAAATAGTGGAGGACTTCTCCCTCCACCTACAGACGCTCTTCAACAAGCTGAAGAGCCACGACATCACCATCGACGAAGAGGAGGCGGTCTCCAAGTACCTCCACTCCGTGCCAACAAAGTACATCCAGATCGGTCTCTCTATAGAGACGATGCTAGACTTATCCACCCTCACCATTGAGGATGTGATAGGCCGTCTATGGGCGGTGGACGAGCGCCTAGAGCAGGCAACAGCAACGAAGGATAGTGGCAAACTGCTGCTGACAGAAGAGGAGTGGGCTGCTCGGAGGAACTCTGGGAAGGCAGCCTCCTCCAGCCGCGGTGGCGATGGCAAGCACCGTGATAAGGCGTCTTCGAAGAAGAAGAAGCAGGTCGACCCCAACGCCTATCGGCGCTATGGGAAGATGGGCCATTGGGCACGGGAGTGCCTAAATCGCAAGCAGGAGAAGAAGGCTGAGGCTCATCTGGCGCAAGCTAATGATGATGATGAGGGCACTATTCTGATGGCAACGTTCTGTGCACTGCACGACGTCGAGGGCGAGGAGAAGGAAGAGGTGATGATGGTGGATGGACCTAGGAAGGCCCTGAAGATTGTGAACCTCGACGAACCACGCGCCCAAGTCCACCTCGGACGTGTGGGCACTGACCAGGAGCAGCGATGGTATCTGGACTCTGGTGCCAGCAACCACATGACGGACTCCAAGGAATCCTTCTCTGAGCTCGACGATGATGTTACCGGTACGGTGAAGTTTGGTGATGGCTCAAGGGTGGCTATCCAAGGGCGTGACACCATCATCTTCAAGTGCCAGAATAGGGAGCACCATATGCTAACAGATGTGTATTACATCCCGCAACTACGTTCCAGCATCATCAGCATTGGTCAGCTGGATGAGCGTGGTAGCGAGGTACTGATCAAGGATGGAGTCCTTATGATCAGGGACCGAGAGCAGCAACTTCTTGCCAATGTGAAGAGGTCCCTAAACCAGTTGTACCTACTCGACCTGAAGGTAGAGCAGCCAGTGTGCCTGGCAGCAAGGCACACCAAGGAACC
Organism: Miscanthus floridulus; assembly: GCF_019320115.1. Lineage (NCBI taxonomy): Eukaryota > Viridiplantae > Streptophyta > Magnoliopsida > Poales > Poaceae > Miscanthus > Miscanthus floridulus. The sequence continues at coordinate 83,372,788 of NC_089584.1, read as the reverse complement.
ATGGATGTGGCATGCCCGATTCAGACATCTCAGCTTCCACGCGCTTGGTCGGCTAGAGAAGATGGTTCGAGGGTTACCCCACATCAAGCGCGAAGGTGAGCTCTGTGACAGCTGCCTAGCTGGGAAGCAGAGGAGGCTACCATTCCCAAAGGCGGACAAGTATCGCGCGAAGGACACTCTCGAGCTCATCCACAGTGACCTTTGTGGGCCGATCACACCAGCTACAAACAGTGGTCGGCGGTACTTTCTCCTGCTCGTGGATGATTGCAGTCGCTACATGTGGTTGCAACTCATGACGAGCAAGGACGAAGCGGCGACGACGATCAAGAAGTTTAAGATGCGCACGGAGGCCGAGAGCAACAAGAAGCTCCACGTGCTGAGGACTGATCACGACGATGAATTCACTTCGGTGGAGTTCACTATATACTGCGCGGATCAGGGTGTGGTGCGACACCACACCATGCCGTACTCGCCACAATAGAATGGCGTGGTAGAGAGGTGGAACCAAGCGGTGGTTGGCATGGCTCGATCCATGATGAAAGCCAAAGGCATGCTGGTAAGGTTCTGGGGTGAAGCGGTGACCACGATAGTGTTCATCCTCAACCGTGCTCCGACCAAGGCCCTGATGGGCAAGACGTCGTTCAAAGCTTGGTATGGGCGCAAGCTGAGCATGTCCTTCCTCTAGACATTCGGTTGCATTGGCCATGTCAGGAAGATGAAGCCGAACCTCACCAAGCTAGAGGATAGGAGCACACCGATGGTGTTCCTAGGCTACCCGGAGGGTACCAAGGCATACCGGCTCTACGACCCACGCGGAGACAAGGTGCTTGTCTCGCGCGTCATCGTGTTCGACGAGAAGACGACTAGGGACTAGAGCAGTCTGAGCATGGGGGAAGTTAGCGGCTTCACCAGCACCTTTGTCGTCGAGCACCTGGTCATCCACGGTGGTGGAGATGCTAGGGAAGAGGTGTCGAGCACTCTGGAAGGGGTGCTGAGCACTCCAGCGGTAGAGCCGAGCACTCCTAGGGAAGTGCCGAGCACTTTGAGAGGGATGCCAAGCACTCCGGGAGGAGTGCCGAGCACTCATGGAGGGATGCCGAGCACGCCAGGAGTGGCGCCGAGATGTTCTACAGTGGTGGCGACCACTCTAGGACAGGTGCCGGGCACTCCTATGGCAGAGCGAAGAGGTCTTGCAGTGGTGCCAACCACTCCAAGACTGAGGCTGAGCACTCCTATAGTGGTGCCGAGTACTGTAGGAGTAGTGACAAGCTATCCTGAAGTAGTGCTGAGCACTGCAACCAGGGTGTTGAGCACTCAAGGTGTTGTGCCGAGCACTTCGGCAGAATAGGGAACTCCATCGATGTCGATCAAGTTTGCCTCACCTCCAGATGACATCACTGAGTTTGTGGATGCTTTCCACGAAGGTGAGGAGGTGCGGTTCCGCAGGCTAGACGACATCATTGGCAGCACAGGGCCCTTAGGCCTGGCTGGTTGGCTTCTCAATGATCAAGAGCTGCTTCTCGTTAGCGTAGAGGAATCACCCACGTTCTTGCTGGCCGAGTGCGATGGAAACTAGCCACATGCGATGCTGGAGGAGATGAAGACGAGACATGGCAGCTCATCGATCCACTTCTAGGATGCCGTCCGATCAGCCTGAAGTGGGTGTACAAGGTCAAGCGGGATGAGCTCGGTGCCATTATCAAGCACAAGGCACGCCTCATCGCCCGAGGCTTTGTTCAGCGCGAGGGCATAGACTTTGAAGAGGTATTTTCACTAGTAGCACGCATGGAGTCCGTTCGTTTGCTACTAGCCTTGGCAGCAGCAAAGGACTGGCGCATCCATCACTTGGACGTTAAATCAGCCTTCCTCAATGGCGAGCCAGTAGAGACGGTCTTCGTCAGGCAACCTCTAGGTTTTGCCATTAAGGGAGAGGAGCACAGGGTGCTCCAATTGCGTAAGGCGCTCTACGGGCTGTGGTAGGCCCCACAAGCATGGAACGCCAAGCTTGATGCCATGCTGGGTGAGCTTTGGTTTCAACGATGCACAACCGAGCATGCGCTCTACACGTGGCGATGGGGGAAGGAGGAGCTCATCATCGGCGTGTATGGGGATGACTTGATCGTCGCCGGCACACGCATGGAGGACATCAACGACTTCAAGCGTGAGATGGCGGCTCATTTTTGAATGAGCGATCTCGGCACACTCTCCTACTACCTCGGCATCGAGGTGAGATAGGGGAAGGAGGAACTCATGCTCGGTCAGAGCACATATGCCTCCAAGCTGTTGGAGCAGAGCGGCATGGCTGAGTGCAAGCCATGCGTAACTCCGATGGAGGAGCGACTAAAGCTGAAGAAGGCCAGCACCACGGCAAAGGTGGATGCAACACTCTACCAGAGTATAATCGGCGGTCTATGCTACCTAGTCCACATGAGGCCAGACATTGCGTTCGCTGTGGGCTACGTTAGTCGCTTCATGGAGGATTGAAAGCTCTAGTTTGGATTTGGTGAATTAATGAAACTCTAAGTGCTAACCTAGTTTATCAAGTGATCATGAGATAGGTAGCACATTCCAAGTGGTGAAGCAAATGAAGATCATGACATGATGATGGTGATACCATGGTGATGATCAAGTGCTTAGACTTGAAAAGAAGAAAGAGAAAAATAAAAGACTCAAGGCAAAGGTATAAATAGTATGAGCTATTTATGTTTTGATGATCAAGACACTTAGAAAGTGTGATCACATTTAGGTTCGATAGCCGTACTATTAAGAGGGGTGAAACTCGTATCGAAATGCGGTTATCAAAGTGCCACTAGATGCTCTAACTCATTGCATATGTATTTAGGATCTAGTGGAGTGCTAACACCCTTGAAAAATGTTTGTGAAAATATGCTAACACATGTGCACAAGGTGATACACTTGGTGGTTGGCATATTTGAGCAAGGGTTAGGAACTTCACCGGTGGAGTGTTCACCCATAGAGTGCAGACAGTCCAACGGTGAAAGCTCTAGTTTGGTTTTGGTTAATTGATGAAACCCTAAGTGCTAACCTAGTTTATCAAGATGATTATGAGATAGGTAGCACTACTCCAAGTGATGAAGCAATGATGAAGATCATGACAATGGTGATGGTCAAATGCTTAAACTTGGAAAAGAAGAAAGAGAAAAACAAAAGGCTCAAGGCAAAGGTATAAAATGTAGGAGCCATTTTGTTTTAGTGATCAAGACACTTAGTGAGTGTGATCACATTTAGGATAAATAGCCGTACTATTAAGAGGAGTGAAACTCGTATCGAAATGCAGTTATCAAAGTGCCACTAGATGCTCTAATTCATTGCATATGCATTTAGGATCTAGTGGAATACTAACACCCTTGAAAATGTTTGTGAAAATATGCTAACACAGGTGCACAAGGTGATACACTTGGTGGTTGGCACATTTGTTCAAGGGTGGTGAAGTTTGGGTGCAAGGGTAAGAAACTCCACCGGCGGAGTGTCCGCCCGTAGAGTGCGGATAGTCCGACGGTGCCACCGGCACCCTAGACAAAAAAATTGGAGGTCACTGTGAGTGACCGGACGCTGATCTTGGGTAGACCCGTGCGTCTGGTCAGGCGTAGCAGAGAGGTCGCCAGTTTCGGTGTTACATCGGACGCTGGACCTGAGATGCACCAGACGCTGGTTTCTACGTCCGGTCAAACTGACATGGCGACACAGTGACTAGGGTTTAGCACCGGACGCTGGTCTATGTCCGGTCAAGGTGGACCGGATACGTCGGATCAAAGAAAACCGGATTTGGACCCTTACTATAAACGACCGGACGCTGGTGGTTCAGCGTCCGGTCAGTTTTGCCAGAGTGTCCGGTCAGTTAATAGCCGTTGTCATCTGGCGGCTCAAGTTTAACTCAGAATGACACATGGCTGACATCTGTGGACCGGACGCTGTGTCCAGGGTCCGGTCAGTATGACCGGAGCGTCCGGTCAGAGCGCGTTTTGCCCAGTGAAGGGGTACAACGGCTCTATTTTGTGGAGGCTTCTATTTAAGCCCCATGGCCGGTTCAAGCTCACTCTCTTGCACATTTTCATTGACATAGCAACCTTGTGAGCTTAGCCAAAGTCCTCCCACTCATCTCCATCATTGATTCATCATCTTTGTGAGATTGGGAGAGAATCCAAGTGCATTGCTTGAGTGATTGCATCTGGGGCACTTGGTATTCGTGTTGCGCTGCGAATTTCGCTTGTTACTCTTGGTGGTTGCCACCACCTAGATGGTTGGAGCAGCGGTGGAGGATTGGCACGAGTTGGTGATTGTTCGTGGCCGTCTCCGGTGATTGTGAGGGGAGTTGTACCTTCCCCGACAGAGCGTCGAAAGGTAACTCTAGTAAATTGCTCGTGTCATTGAGTTACCTCACTTGTGGGTCGGTTCTTGCGGTGTCCAATCATGTGGACGAGGTTTGTGAAACACCTCTTAGCCGCCGAACCACCAAGTGTTGGTTGACACAACGGGGCGTAGCGTGTTGGCAAGCACGTGAACCTCAGGAGAAAATCGATTGTCTCTTGTCTTTGGCATTCTCCCAGTGATTGGATATATATTCATCTCGTGATTGGTTCATCCCCTACACGTCGGTATAATCACCCTACTCACTTATTTACATTCTTGCAAACTAGTTGATACAAGCTCTTTAGTGTAATTAGACTTGAGAGCTTGCTTTATTATTTACATTCATCTAGTTGAGCTCTTTAGAGTAGCAAGATTGAGAGCTCTTAGTGAGTAATTATATAGCAAGTTTGTGTGCCTAAGTAATCATTGCAGCTAGAATTGTTGGATAGGTGGCTTGCAACCCTTGTAGAGCTAGAGCAAGTTTGCATTGCGCTATTTGTCATACTAATCAAATTGCTCTAGTTGATTTGTAGATTTTTAAATAGGCTATTCACCCCCCCTCTAGCCATATTAGGACCTTTCAAGTGGTATCGGAGCTATGGTCACCGTTTGATTAAAGGCTTAACAACCTTGGTGTCAAATTATGGCTCAAGTTGTGTTCAACCATGTGGGGGGCAAACCACCGTTCTTTGATGGCACATGCTATGATTATTGGTAGAGAAAGATGAGGATGCATCTTGGTTCAATCAATGATCAAGTGTGGGAAGTGACCGAGAATGACTATGCTATCATTGATCCCGATGATCCCACCAACCAAGATAAGATCAACAAGCAATGCAATACAATGGCTCTCAACACTATATACAATGCCATTGATTCCAAGGTGTTTGAGCAAATCAAGGATTGTGAAAGAGCAAATGAGGTGTGGAAAAAATTGGAAGAAACATATGAGGGCACACTGGTGGTGAAGAGTGTCAAGTTGTATATCCTCAAGGACAAATTGACAAGCTTAAAGATGAAGGAAGATGAGAGCATTTCGGAGATGTTCCATTGATTGCAAGTAATTGTCAATGACTTGAAGGCTTTGGGAGAGAAGATCAAGGATGATGACGTCTCTCATCGGTTCTTGATGTGCCTACCTCCAAGATTTGAGATGTTAAGATTGCTAATCATAAGAGGAGGATTGAAGGATATTACCCCCAACCAAGTACTAGGTGATGTCATGACACAAGAGACATACCGTGTGGAAAGGGAGGGGGATGACAAGGATGACAAGAAGGAAGAAGAAGACAAGAAGAAGAAAAGCATAGCATTCAAGGCTAGCTCATCATCATCAAAGAACAAGGGCAAGTCCAAGAAAGAATCAGGTGATGATGATCTTAGTGATATTGATGATGAAGCTATGGCTCTCTTTGTGCGCAAGATGGGCAAGTTCATGAAGAAGAAGGGCTATGGTGCAAGAAAGAGAAGAGATCACTCCAAGAAGAAAGAGTATGTGAGAAGATGCTATAATTACAAAAGCCCCGATCATGTAGTAGCAAATTGTCCATACAATAGTGATAATGATGAGGATGAGAAGAAGAAGCACAAGGAGAATAAGAAAGAAAAGAAGGAGAAGAAAGAGAAGAAGATGACCTTCCAAAAGAAGAAGAAGGGTAGAGGCTATGTGGTCACATGGGATAGTGATGGCTCTTCGGATAGTGATAGCCCTAGTGATGATGACAAGAAATCTATCAAGAGAGCACTAGCAAGCATCGCCATCAACAACAAGCCCTCCATCTTCGACACTCCATCGATATGCCTCATGGCAAAACCTACCAAGGTAAAATATGATGTGAGTGATGATGATGAATGTGAAAGTGATGCTTGTAGGAGTGATGATGATGATGAGGAGTACTCTAAGGAGGAGCTCATGGACATGTGTGAGCAAGTACATACTTGCTTTGAGATGAAGAGAAAGGAGTGCAAGGAATTGAACAAGAAAGTCAAATTTCTTGAGCAATCCCTTGATGAGCTCAATGCCACTCATGAGAGCTAGTGGAAGCCCATGAGAAGCTTGGCAAAGCTCACTCTAAGCTTGAAAAGGCTCACTCCTCTCTCATTGAGCAAGTCAAAGTGGAGGAAGCCAAGAAGGAGCAAGTGATCATAACATGTGATGTGGGACTAACATGTGATCTTATTGATGAATCTTTTCGTGAACCCATTATTGTTGCTCCTACTAACACTTCTTGTAGCATACTACTTCCACTTCACCCTTGAGTGATGGTCTCACTTGTGATGCCTCACTTATGGTGGAAAATGAAACCCTCAAGAAGGAGGTAAATGAGCTCACTCGTGCCTTAGGCAATGCCTATGGTGGAGAAGCCCACTTGCTAAAGTGCTTGGGTAGCCAAAGGTTTTTTCTCAACAAAGAGGGATTAGGCTATACCCCCAAGAAAGGCAAGGCGGCCTTTGTCACTCCCAAAGCTAGCTTTGTGAAGGGCAATGGTCAGTTTTGCAATAGATGTAAGCAAGTTGGGCATATAGAGCAAAATTGCAAGACTAACAAGAACAAGCTACCTAATGTATCCTCAATCAAATTTGATTCTTGTTACATGCTTTATAAGGGTGCCAATAGTGTGAAGGCTAAGTTCATTGGTACACCAATTGTGGGCCCAAAGAAGAAGGCCATTTGGGTACCAAAGACTTTGGTGACTAACCTACAAAGACCCAAGCAAGTTTGGGTACCTAAAAAGAATTGATCTTCTTTTGTAGATAAATTATAAAGCCAGAGGAAGGCATTGGGTGCTTGATAGTGGGTGCACACAACACATGACTGGTGATCCAAGAATGTTCAATTCAATCAATGAAAGCAAGAGCAATGAGATTGATAGTATAACATTTGGTGACAATGGCAAAGGCAAGGTCAAAGGGCTTGGTAAGATTGCAATATCCAATGATTTGAGCATTTCCAATGTGCTACTAGTAGAGAGCTTGAACTTCAACCTATTGTCGGTAGCTCAATTGTGTGATCTTGGTTTCAAGTGCATATTTGGTGTGGATGATGTAGAGATCATAAGTGTAGATGGCTCTAACTTGATATTCAAGGGATTTAGATATGAGAATCTATACTTAGTTGATTTCAATGCTAGAGAAGCTCAATTGTCAACATGTTTGATCACTAAGTCTAGCATGGGTTGGTTATGGCATAGAAGGCTTGGTCATGTTGGAATGAAACAATTGAACAAGTTAATCAAGCATGACTTAGTTAGAGGCTTGAAAGGTGTCACATTTGAAAAGGATAAGCTATGTAGTGCATGTCAAGCCGGAAAACAAGTTGGTAACACACATCCTAAGAAGAGCATGATGAGCACATCCAAGGCATTTGAATTGATGCACATAGACTTGTTTGGACCAACCACATACACTAGCATTGGTGGAAACAAATATGGATTTATGATTGTGGATGATTTCACTAGATACATATGGGTGTTCTTTCTTATTGACAAGAGTGATGTGTTTGCAACATTCAAATCATTTGTCAAAGGCATTCACAATGAGTTTGAAACAACAATCAAGAAAGTTAGAAGTGACAATGGTAGTGAATTCAAGAACACTAGAGTTGATGAGTTATGTGATGAATTTGGAATTAGACATCAATTCTCGGCCAAGTATACTCCTCAATTAAATGGGCTAGTTGAAAGAAAGAATAGAACCTTGATTGATATGGCAAGATCAATGTTGAGTGAGTACAATGTGAGTCATTCATTTTGGGCCAAAGCAATCAACACGGCTTGCTACTATAGCAACCGACTCTATTGTCACCCTATGATGGAAAAGACACCTTATGAGCTATTAAATGGAAGAAAGCCCAACATAGCATACTTCTGGGTTTTTGGTTGTAAATGCTATATATTGAAGAAAGGCACTAGATTAAGCAAGTTTGAAAATAAATGTGATGAAGGTTTCTTGCTTGGTTACTCCACTACTAGCAAGGCTTATAGAGTTTGGAATTTGGCTAGTGGTACTCTTGAGGAGGTTCATGATGTGGAATTTGATGAAACAAATAGTTCCCAAGAGGAAGATGAGAACCTAGATGATGTAAAAGGCACTCAATTGGTCAATGCAATGAAGAACATGGACATTGGTGAGTTAAGGCCTAGAGAGGTGATTAATGTTGAAGATGACAAGAATCAAGTGCTCTCTAACTCAAATATGCAATCTAGTGGTTCTCATGATCAAATCCAAGCAAGCACTAGTAATGGCAATGTGCAAGATCAACAAATGGCTAATTCATCATCTCAACCAAGTGATCAATCTAATGCAAGCAATCAAGTGCAAGTGCTTCAACCAACCAATGTTGCAAGAGATCATCCATTGGACACTATCATTAGTGATATTTCAAGGGGAGTACAAACTAGATCAAGATTGACATCATTTTATGAGCATTTCTCATTTGTGTCATCCATTGAACCTAAGAAGATAGATGAAGCTTTGAGGGATGTTGATTGGATCAATGCTATGCATGAAGAGCTAAACAACTTCACAAGAAACCAAGTATGGGATTTAGTTGAGAGGCCTAAGGATCATAATGTGATTGGAACTAAGTGGGTCTTTCGGAACAAGCAAGATCAAGATGGGATAGTGATAAGGAACAAAGCAAGATTAGTGGCTCAAGGTTACACTCAAGTTGAAGGTCTTGACTTTGGAGAAACATATGCCCCGGTTGCAAGATTGGAAGCAATTAGGATCTTGCTAGCTTATGCTTGTGCCCACAACATCAAGTTGTATCAAATGGATGTGAAGAGTGCATTTCTCAATGGGTACATCAATGAGCTTGTGTATGTTGAGCAACCTCCTGATTTTGAAGATGAAAAGAAACCCAACCATGTTTACAAGTTGAGAAAGGCTTTGTATGGATTGAAACAAGCACCAAGAGCATGGTATGAGAGATTGAGGGATTTCCTACTCTCTAAGGGATTCAAGATGGGAAAGGTTGACACCACTCTCTTCACCAAGAAGCTTGGAAATGACTTGTTTGTAATACAAATCTATGTTGATGATATCATCTTTGGGTCAACAAATCAAGAATTTTGTGAGGAGTTTGGCAAGATGATGGCAAGTGAGTTTGAGATGTCCATGATTGGAGAGCTTAATTACTTCCTTGGTCTTCAAATCAAGTAAATGAAGAATGGCACATTTGTAAGTCAAGGCAAGTATATCAAGGACATGCTCAAGAAGTTTGGAATGGATGATAGTAAAGCTATTAGTACACCAATGGGGACAAGTGGAAGCTTGGATAGTGATACTAGTGGCAACATGGTGGATCAAAAGATGTATCGGTCTATGATTGGAAGTCTACTCTATGTGACCACATCAAGACCGGATGTGATGTTTAGTGTATGCATGTGTGCTAGATTTCAAGCCTCACCAAGAGAAAGTCATTTGAAGGCAACAAAGAGAATATTGAGGTACTTGAAGCATACACAACATGTTGGATTATGGTATCCCAAAGGAGCAAGATTTGAGCTGATTGGATATTCGGACTCCAATTATACAGGATGCAAAGTTGAGAGAAAGAGCACATCGGGCACATGTCAACTATTGGGAAGATCACTTGTATCTTGGTCATCAAAGAAGCAAAATAGTGTAGCACTTTCAACCGCCGAAGCGGAGTACATTTCGGCCGATAGTTGTTGTGCTCAATTACTTTGGATGAAGGCTACCTTGAGTGACTTTGGAATCAAGTTCAAGCAAGTGCCATTGCTATGTGATAATGAAAGTGCCGTAAAGCTCACCAACAACCCGGTTCAACACTCAAGAACAAAGCATATTGATGTCCGCCATCATTTCATAAGAGATCACCAACAAAAAGGGACATTTGCATAGAGAGTGTGGGCACCGAAGATCAACTTGCCGACATATTCACCAAGCCACTTGATGAGAAGAGGTTTTGCAAGCTAAGGAATGAATTGAACATACTTGACTTCTCCAATATGTGTTGATGCACCCCCATTATTTGACATGCCTCTCCTTTAAGCAATCCAAGGTAAAAATTGATTGGCATGGCATACATCCTTGCTAAGGACATGATTAGTGCATCTAGATATATTTTACACTTGAATAGGCTCATTCATGAAAATCAAATGAATTTGATGCTTGTATGGTATCACTATTGCTTGTATGTTTAAAATGATCTAGTGGTAGCATATGACATGTTTGTGGGCTTGTAAACCTAGTGTTTGATTTAGAAAATGAGCTATAAGTGTTTAACTCAACATGGTACAAGATAACCCTTATTTGGAGGTGTGAAGAAGCTTGTCCTTGGATCAAACCGAGTTAAATATCTTTTGCAAGTAATCTAGATTGAACCAAATTGAGAAAATGATCCTCATTTCACATGGTTTCACCCCAACATATCTATAACTTGAGGTCACCCCTATCTATACTTTAAGCCTTTATGGTCATTGATGACAAAGGGGGAGAAATAGTGTACAAAGATATTGAAACAAAGGGGGAGAGATAATATATGACAAAAGAAGGGGATCAATTAAAATTTTGAGCATACAAATAGGGGGAGCAAGCTCATAAACTTGTATGGTGCATTTGAATGAGCATTACATATGTTTGCTTGCATGGCATAAGTTTTAATTTCAAATATCCATGCTTGTGTGGTGTATGCTAGTTATAGGTTTGAATATTGAAATGAAAAACTAGCATGCATAGGCTAAGTAACTAGACTTATGTTCATTCTATGGGAACTAGACCCTTGCAAATAATATTGATCTCACGGGGTATTCTAGTTCTTGTATATGTCTAGTTACTAATGGTGCTAAGGATGGTGTATTGGTGCACTCCGATTGGTATCACGCTTCAAAGGTCCATCTCTTATACCTTAGCATCATTTGGTAGAAATTGACTCCTATATTTCCTATCTAAGCATATGTGCAAGCTATAATCCAAACTCTTAGCACATATGTAGGTGGAGCAATTGCTACCATTTGGAGTTCATGAAACTTGTCCATATCCTTTACACATGGTAAATATGCTTGGGCAAGCAACATGGATTCAAATGAACTTTAATTCATATCTTTGTATAAGAGTTGTCATCAATTACCAAAAAGGGGGAGATTAAAAGCTCTAGTTTGGTTTTGGTTAATTGATGAAACCCTAAGTGCTAACCTAGTTTATCAAGATGATTATGAGATAGGTAGCACTACTCCAAGTGATGAAGCAATGATGAAGATCATGACAATGGTGATGGCATGGGGATGGTCAAATGCTTAAACTTGGAAAAGAAGAAAGACAAAAACAAAAGGCTCAAGGCAAAGGTATAAAATGTAGGAGCCATTTTGTTTTAGTGATCAAGACACTTAGTGAGTGTGATCACATTTAGGATAAATAGTCATACTATTAAGAGGAGTGAAACTCATATCGAAATGCAGTTATCAAAGTGCCACTAGATGCTCTAATTCATTGCATATGCATTTAGGATCTAGTGGAATACTAACACCCTTAAAAATGTTTGTGAAAATATGCTAACACATGTGCACAAGGTGATACACTTGGTGGTTGGCACATTTGTTCAAGGGTGGTGAAGTTTGGGTGCAAGGGTAAGAAACTCCACCGGCGGAGTGTCCGCCCATAGAGTGCGGACAGTCCGACGGTGCCACCGGCACCCTAGACAGAAAAATTGGAGGTCACTGTGAGTGACCGGACGCTAATCTTGGGTTGACCCGTGCGTCTAGTCAGGCGTAGCAGAGAGGTCGCCAGTTTCGGTGTTACACCGGACGCTAGACCTGAGATGCACCGGACGCTGGTTTCTGCGTCCGGTCAAACTGACATGGTGACACAGTGACTAGGGTTTAGCACCGGACGCTGGTCTGTGTCCGGTCAAGGTGGACCAGACACATCCGATCGAAGAAAACCGGATTTGGACCCTTACTGTAAACGACCGGACGCTGGTGGTTCAGCGTCCGGTCAGTTTTGCCGGAGCGTCCGATCAGTTTTGCCGGAGCGTCCGGTCAGTTAATAGCCGTTGTGATCTGGCGGCTCAAGTTTAACTCAGAATGACATGTGGCTTACATCTGTGGACCGGACGCTGTGTCCAGGGTCCGGTCAGTATGATCGGAGCGTCTGGTCAGAGCGTGTTTTGCCCAGTGAAGGGGTACAGCGGCTCTATTTTATGGGGGCTTCTATTTAATTCCCATGGCCGGTTCAAGCTCACTCTCTTGCACATTTTCATTGACATAGCAACCTTATGAGCTTAGCCAAAGTCCTCCCACTCTTCCCCATCATTGATTCATCATCTTTGTGAGATTGGGAGAGAATCCAAGTGCATTGCTTGAGTGATTGTATCTAGGGGCACTTGGTATTCGTGTTGCACTGCGAATTTTGCTTGTTACTCTTGGTGGTTGCCACCACCAAGATGGTTGGAGCAGCGGTGGAGGATTGGCACGAGTTGGTGATTGTTCGTGGCCATCTCTGGTGATTGTGAGGGGAGTTGTACCTTCCCTGGTGGAGCGCCGAAAGGTAACTCTAGTAAATTGCTCGTGTCATTGAGTTACCTCACTTGTGGATCGGTTCTTGCGGTGTCCAATCGTGTGGACGAGGTTTGTGAAACACCTCTTAGCCGCCGAACCACCAAGTGTTGGTTGACACAACGGGGACATAGCGTGTTGGCAAGCACATGAACCTCGGGAGAAAATCGATTGTCTCTTGTCTTTGGCATTCTCCCGGTGATTGGATATATATTCATCTCATGATTGGTTCATCCCCTACACGTCGGTAAAATCACCCTACTCACTTACTTACATTCTTGCAAACTAGTTGATACAAGCTCTTTAGTGTAATTAGAATTGAGAGCTTGCTTTATTATTTACATTCATCTAGTTGAGCTCTTTAGAGTAGCAAGATTGAGAGCTCTTAGTGAGTAATTACATAGCAAGTTTGTGTGCCTAAGTAATCATTGCAACTAGAATTGTTGGATAGGTGGCTTGCAACCCTTGTAGAGCTAGAGCAAGTTTGCATTGCGCTATTTGTCATACTAATCAAATTGCTCTAGTTGATTTGTAGATTTTTAAATAGGCTATTCACCCCCCATCTAGCCATATTAGGACCTTTCAAGTGGTATCGGAGCTGTGGTCACCGTTTGATTGAAGGCTTAACAACCTCGGTGTCAAATTATGGCTCAAGTTGTGATCAACCATGTGGGGGGCAAACCACCGTTCTTTGATGGCACATGCTATGATTATTGGAAGAGAAAGATGAAGATGTATCTTGGTTGAATCAATGATCAAGTGTGGGAAGTGATCGAGAATGACTATGCTATCATTGATCCCGTTGATCCCACCAACCAAGATAAGATCAACAAGCAATGCAATACAATGGCTCTCAACACTATATACAATGCCATTGATTCCAAGGTGTTTAAGCAAATCAAGGATTGTGAAAGAGCAAATGAGGTGTGGAAAAGATTGGAAGAAACATATGAGGGCACACCGGTGGTGAAGAGTGCCAAGTTGTATATCCTCAAGGACAAATTGACAAGCTTCAAGATGATGGAAGATGAGAGTATTCCGGAGATGTTCAAGTGCAGACAGTCCAACGGTGAAAGCTCTAGTTTGGTTTTGGTTAATTGATGAAACCCTAAGTGCTAACCTAGTTTATCAAGATGATTATGAGATAGGTAGCACTACTCCAAGTGATGAAGCAATGATGAAGATCATGACAATGGTGATGGTCAAATGCTTAAACTTGGAAAAGAAGAAAGAGAAAAACAAAAGGCTCAAGGCAATGGTATAAAATGTAGGAGCCATTTTGTTTTAGTGATCAAGACACTTAGTGAGTGTGATCACATTTAGGATAAATAGCCGTACTATTAAGAGGAGTGAAACTCGTATCGAAATGCGGTTATCAAAGTGCCATTAGATGCTCTAATTCATTGCATATGCATTTAGGATCTAGTGGAATACCAACACCCTTGAAAATGTTTGTGAAAATATACTAACACATGTGCACAAGGTGATACACTTGGTGGTTGGCACATTTGTTCAAGGGTGGTGAAGTTTGGGTGCAAGGGTAAGAAACTCCACCGGCGGAGTGTCCGCCCATAGAGTGCGGACAGTCCGACGGTGCCACCGGCACCCTAGACAGAAAAATTGGAGGTCACTGTGAGTGACCAGACGCTGATCTTGGGTTGACCCGTGCGTCTAGTCAGGCATAGCAGAGAGGTCGCCAGTTTCGGTGTTACACCGGACGCTGGACCTGAGATGCACCAGACGCTGGTTTCTGCATCCGGTCAAACTGACATGGCGACACAGTGACTAGGGTTTAGCATCGAACGCTGGTCTATGTCCGGTCAAGGTGGACCGGATACGTCGGATCAAAGAAAACCAGATTTGGACCCTTACTGTAAACGACTTGACGCTGGTGGTTCAGCGTCCGGTCAGTTTTGCCAGAGCGTCCGGTCAGTTAATAGCCGTTGTGATCTGGCGGCTCAAGTTTAACTTAGAATGACACATGGCTGACATCTGTGGACCGGACGCTGTGTCCAGGGTCCGGTCAGTATGACCGAAGCGTCCGGTCAGAGCGTGTTTTGCCCAGTGAAGGGGTACAACGGCTCTATTTTGTGGAGGCTTCTATTTAAGCCCCATGGCCGGTTCAAGCTCACTCTCTTGCACATTTTCATTGACATAGCAACCTTGTGAGCTTAGCCAAAGTCCTCCCACTCATCTTCATCATTGATTCATCATCTTTGTGAGATTGGGAGAGAATCCAAGTGCATTGCTTGAGTGATTGCATCTGGGGCACTTGGTATTCGTGTTGCGCTACGAATTTCGCTTGTTACTCTTGGTGGTTGCCACCACCTAGACGGTTGGAGCAGCGGTGGAGGATTGGCACGAGTTGGTGATTGTTCATGGCCGTCTCCGATGATTGTGAGGGGAGTTGTACCTTCCCCAATGGAGCGTCGAAAGGTAACTCTAGTAAATTGCTCGTGTCATTGAGTTACCTCACTTGTGGGTCAGTTCTTGCGGTGTCCAATCGTGTGGACAAGGTTTGTGAAACACCTCTTAGCCGCCGAACCACCAAGTGTTGGTCGACACAATGGGGACGTAGCGTGTTGGCAAGCACATGAACCTCAGGAGAAAATCGATTGTCTCTTGTCTTTGGCATTCTCCCGGTGATTGGATATATATTCATCTCGTGATTGGTTCATCCCCTACATGTCGGTATAATCACCCTACTCACTTACTTACATTCTTGCAAACTAGTTGATACAAGCTCTTTAGTGTAATTAGAATTGAGAGCTTGCTTTATTATTTACATTCATCTAGTTGAGCTCTTTAGAGTAGCAAGATTGAGAGCTCTTAGTGAGTAATTACATAGCAAGTTTGTGTGCCTAAGTAATCATTGCAACTAGAATTGTTGGATAGGTGGCTTGCAACCCTTGTAGAGCTAGAGCAAGTTTGCATTGCGCTATTTGCCATACTAATCAAATTGCTCTAGTTGATTTGTAGATTTTTAAATAGGCTATTCACCCCCCTCTAGCCATATTAGGACCTTTCAAACGGTGCCATCGATGCCCTAGATAGAAAAGACAAAGGTCACTATAAGTGACCGGACACTGGTCTTGGTTGGACCGGTGTGTCCGGTCGGTGGCAGCAGAGGGCGCGCAGCGTCGGTCTCTGACCGGACGCTGGGTCACTCAGTGACCGGACGCTGACAGGGTGCGTCTGGTTAAAGGAGGTAACTTGCCCACGGGCACATTGATGAAAGACTTGCGATCATGGTTAGTCATAGACATAGAAGAATAGTTAAAGGATACGATGGCATATTTGTTATCGTCATTCTTCTTGCCCTTTCCTTTCTTGTCCTTCCTGCTATGCACTTGGTAGGACTCATCATCATCACCATCTTTGGAGCTGCTAGATAGCTCACTTGAAGATGCATTTGAGGATTTTATTTCTTGTTCCTTCTTCTTTCTTGCTTTTCTTCTTTTTCTTCTAGCTTCTCTCTTGAGTCTTCTTTCTTCTTTTCTTGCTTTCTTCTCTTCTAACTACTGCTGCTCCTTCTTCTTCTCTCTTGCTTCTCTTTTCTCTTTTCTAGATTCCCTTCTTCTTCTTCTTTCTTCTTCATTATGAGCTTATTCGGCATCAGTTGCGTCTAGCTATGGGAACGTGGAGTTGCTTGCTGTAGTGGCGCTAAGCTCACTGGTATCAGTGTCATGTAGCCCAACATCCTTCGGATCGACGTCGATGGGCTTCACAACACCGGATCCTCCCCTGGGCTCCATACCTCATGTGGTGAAGTGCACACGAGGTAACCTTGCTCTGATACCACTTGTAGGATCTCTGGTACGCCTAGAGGGGGGTGAATAGGCCTATAAAAATTCAACTCAAACTAAAGTCAAATTCACTCATGGCACTACCACTCTGTAAGTGCGGCACTACCGCACCTGCAGGAGAGATTAGTTCATAGTTCAAAATCTACCCAACAAAATTTGGATCGGGTATATTTCTTAGCTTCCTGCAGGATAATAGATCGTAGATCGACAGCTAAAAGTGGTGGGAACACTACACACTAATCAACCTCAATCCTAGAAATCACCTCAACAACAATAAGAACACAAGTCTAGCAACACAAGCACAAGATGACACAAGGATTTATCCCGTGGTTCATCTCTCCACCAAGGCTGCCATAAGTCCACGTTGTTGAGGCATACCACTAAGGCTTAGGGATTTGTAACCCTACTTCATTCCCAAGTCAAGAGAGTGAACTCTTGAGATGAGGGGTGATTTTACTTGCTGCAAGAGGTGGTTACAAACCTCCCGGGGCTACCTCACAAGTTGATAAGCTCTACGGGCGACGCTCTAGCCAGCTAGGAGCCAAGCTCCAAGAGTAACAAACATAACCGTTGGCTAAAACATAAATCAAGTGGTCTTTAGAATTTGGGAATCAATGGATTTGCTCTCTAATCAAGTTTTGGACCCTTTTTCCCTCAAGGATTGATAGAGAAATCAATGGATTTGCTTAGGGGCTTTAGGTCAACAATGGAGTGAGAGAGAGAGTTCCTACTCTGTTTTGGGCATGCTGAAGTAAGAAGAAGAGAGCAGGTTGGTTCGTTACCATTGGGAAGATAAGGGAAAGGTATATATACCCCCAACCCCCAATGGTTACTTTAAATCACAGATATCCATTGGCGAGGAAAGGGAAATGTATATATACCTCCTAGCCTCCAACGGACACTGCACCCAAGTGATCGGGTGAGACGAGGCCGCAACCAAAGGATCGGGCGAGCCAAAGCCCGTGGCCTTGGGGTCAGGCGAGATGAAGCCCGCAACTAGAGGGTCGGGCGAGCCGGAGCCCGTGATCAAAGGGTCGGGCGAACCAGAGCCTGTGACCTTGGGGTCGTGCGAGACGGAGCCCTCGACCTTGGGATCAGGCGAGTCAGAGCTCGCGACCAAGGGGTCGGGCGAGACGAAGCTCGCACCCAAGGGGTCGGGCGAGTCGGAGCTCGCACCCAAGGGGTCGGGCGAGTCGAAGCTCACACCCCGCAAGACAACAAAGGTAATAGTGAAGTGTAGACTATCTTGGCTGTGAATCTGAGGATATTTGTGGTTCTTTAAGCACTTGATAGCGCATATTAGCTTAAGCATTGTGTCCCCCTTTATAGTACGGCTTTTTCTATACTCAAATTCAATATATAAAAGAATTTAAACCTCCTTTGAGTTTGAAGCCATCTACATATATAATTAGGGGCTCCTCCATTTCGTGTAGCATCCTCGAATATAAATTTTCTGCTTGTCATCTTGATAATCTTATTAGTTCTCTAATTGCGTGGTCATTATCACCAAAACCCACAATTAAGGCTTGATTGCACTTTCAGAGTCGGCGCATGAGATCGGCGTTGATGAAGTTATGTGTGGAGCCAGAGTCGAGCAACGCTAGGAGATGGTGGCCATGGACATAGACATGGAGGTGCATGGCGTTCTCCGTCCGGATGCCCGCGATGGCGTAGAGGGAGACCGTCGGTGCACTACCGAATACTGGATCTTCGCCGAGTGCCAGGGGCACTCAGCGAAGTCCCAAAAACACTCGGCAAACTTGTTAACGGCAAACGCTAGTTTGCCGAGTGTTTTTTGTCGGGCACTCGGCAAAGACGTTGCCGAGTGACCAAAAAACACTCGGTAAACTTTTTTTTCAAAAAAAATAAAAAAAGGCACGCCGACACCACGCCCGCACCACCAGCACCGCCGCCGCCACCATCCACACCTACCGCCACCGGCCGCACCACGCCGCATTCGCCTCCGCCACCACACCCCCCGCCACCGTGCTGCCGCTCTCGGCCAGGGGGCTACAGCTCGCCCCTAGCCCACGCCGCCGTCCCCTCTGCCGCCTAGGGTGCGTCGCCACCGGGCCCCCTCCCTGGATCTCGCCATTGGGGGAGGGAGGGAGGGAGGGGGCGGCACCGGCCGCCGGATCTCGCCGGTGGGGAGGCTGCACCAGGGAAGAAGGTAAGGGAGGGGGCCTCCCCGGGGACGCTGTGTGAGCCGCCATGCCTCACCGGTTCTCGGGCTACCATGGTCCGGGCTGGTTTCGCCGCCACCTAGGAGACCACGCGAAGGGTCTGCCAGTGCCACCGTAGTGGCCTCTCGGGGAGAGCCGGCTGCGCGGGTAGCACGGGGAAGCGGCCACACCGGGAGCCCGCCATGTTGGTGGAGACGACGACGCCCACGGCGATGGAGAGCACCGGGAGCCGGCCGCGTTGCCTCTCTGCTGCTGTGCTATTTGGGGGAGAAATGTGTGAGTGGATGGAGAGGAGAGATGGCGTAGAAAACTGGTGAGTAGTTAATGCATGCGGCCATCCATGCCTTTGGTTTTAAACTGACAAGGCCTGCCTCCTTTGCTTTTGACTGTCAATACTTTGAATCTTGAGCGCACGTCCTCCACCACGTATTCAAGTCATGGGCGCGGGTAGATATTTTGTCTGGGAAACTGCACCCTGAGCGCACGTCCTCCACCACAGCTCATTTTTTCTTCTTTTTTTCCGAGTGTTCTGAGCACCCGGCAAAGTTTTTTTTTATTTTTTTTCTTCTCCTTTTTTTCAGAAAAAAAGATTTTATTTATTTGTCGAGTGTTTTTTTAACACTCGGCAAACCACCTCTTTGCCGAGTGTTTTTTTTTGCACTCGGCAAAATCCATCTTTGCCGAGTGTTTTTTTTCCGAGTGTTTTTAGCGCAGCACTCGGCAAAGAACTTTTCACCGAGTGCCCAAGGGAATACACTCGGCAAACATAAAAACACTCGGCAAATTTGAGGATTCCGACAGTGGTGGGGCAACAGCCTCCTCCGGCACCGCTGGGTCGGCTAGCTCCTCAGTGAAAGCAGTGACGGCGGCCAGGTCTGCAGGAACATCGTCATCGAGGTAGTTGGCGTACTCCAGGTAGAAGAGCCGCTGACATTGATGGCCACGGACATAGGGTTCATCGCAATTGTAGCAGAGCCCTTGACGGCGACGCTCCAGCTGTTCGCTCGGCGAAAGGCGACGAAATGACCGAGCAGGAGCTGCTGAAGCCGGCACAGGCAGTGCAGGCGTGGCTCCAGTAGCTGCAGCTCTAGGGGCAGCCCCTACAGCTGCTAGACGAGGGGGCGGTGGCAGGCCCGGGTGCTGGGGTGACCGGGCGGCGCGCTGAGGTGGAGTCGGCGTCACAAAGCCGTGGCGTGACGCTAGGCACGCGCGAGATGCATGGCTGTTTGCAGATCCTGAGGTTCGTGCAGCTCCACGTCAACCTTGATGTGCTCCGATAAGCCACCCACAGAGAGTTCCGCCTTGTGGGGAGCGGATAGGTTGCGAGCATGGCACAACACCGCATTAAAGCAATCAGAGTAGTCCTGGACCGTCGGAATGGCAGGCGGGTGAGCTCAGACAGGTGGGTGCCACGAACTGCCGGCGCAAAGCGGAGGTTGCAGAGATCCTTGAAGCGGTCTCAGGTAGGCATGCCCTCGTCCTGCTCGAGGGAGTAGTACCAAGTCTGTGCTGCGCCAGTCAGATGGTATGACGCAAGCCAAACGCGATCCGAGGCCCGGGTGAGCTGACCGCAGTGGCGGACGCAGGAATTAAAAATTGGGTGTACAGATTACATATATATACACATGCCGAACCAAACCATTGTGGCATATGTAAAGCTAAATGTCCATCAATTCAGAGCAAACAGTACTAATACATACAATATTTTTGAAGTCTCAACTAATAAAGGAACATTACAAATTTATTCGACGAGGCGGCTTTTGGAATCGAGAGATGATGTCTTCATCAGCAACACATAGAAAAAATTGCTTCTCAATGAATGTAACCAAGCAATCATTCAAGTACTGATCCCCCATGCTATTTCTTAGCTTGTTCTTTATGAAGTTCATCACTGAAAATGCTCTTTCAACACTTGCAATTGCAACCGGTAGCAATAGGACTAATTTCAGAAGCTTGTAGACATACGAGTGTAAGACATGCTTATTTGTTTCAACAAGCAAAACTGAAAGCTCGGCAATAGTTTTCACTTTGCTAAATCTTTTATCACCACGCATATCAACAATAAAAGTTACCAAGCTGATAGGTTAGACGTCTCAAATCAGTGATTGAGAAGTCTATGGGATAAAACTTTGCAAGTTTTACTAAATTATCCTTTTCAAAAGAAGCAAATGAACCACAAAGACTTCAAATCAACAACTTTTAATCTCTTTACTTGACTGAATCCCTACAATTATATATATATGCTTAATTAAACAAATATGAATCAATTGCAAATTTGCAACAACCAATCAAAGATGAACTAATACTGTCTACTGAGGGCTAGATGTCTAGAACACCAACCTGTGGTGGTTGTGGCTCTGAACTTGCGGTTTGAACTGTTGCCGCTGCGTCTGCGTGTGGGTGCGGCGCCGGCGTGGCTTGCTCCATCTCGTCCTCGGCGACTGCGGTATCTTCCCCCAAGCCGGTCGTAGCCTCCGCTTCAGACGCCTCCGCGCCGGCCATGGGTTCTTCTAGGCGCATCTCGTCCTCAGAGCTCAGATCCGCGCGACCGCGACCGGCAGCCGTCCGGCGCCCACCGGCGCCTGGTGGTGCCATAGCAAGGGAATTTTTTTTGGTTCGAGTCGATGCAGCGGGGGGCGACAAGCGTTGGAGCCTGTAGGCAACCACGGTGCTCTGGTTCCCTCCGTGACTTTCCTTCTTGGGCTAGCAGGCCGGCCCAGCTAGATGGTGCACAGGAGGCGGCAAGAAACTAGCCTTTTAACACTTTCTTGGATCAAATATACAGAGTTTGGTCTACCTACATGTATTATACATGTATATGCATAGTAGCTGTAATTTTTTTTCTCAAAATTATTGGGTGTACATTTGTACACCCATGTCCACGTACTGCGTCCGCCCATGGCTGACCGTGGAAGAATTGCTGACAGTGATTGAGCCAGTTCAGGGGATAGTCGGCACTGTTGTAGGTTGTGAACTCCAGCGTGTAGAAGCGCGAAGCAGCCATGCCCTGGCCGACTCTGGGGACGGGCTGCTCGGGAACGCCTCCCAGGTATGGCGACGCGCCGGATGAAACAGCACCATACAAGTATGGCAAATTGCCACTGTAGAGGAGAGAGCCCTCCATGCCCCCGTAGAAGACCCCGTCGATGTGCTGATATTGGTGGCTCGGGCCACCAAGTTGGGGAGCGGTGCTGGTGGTGGCTGTCATGGCCGCCGAGGCGACCGTAGTGGTTGTGAAGGGTTGAGCGCCCGCCGAGGTGAACACCGGCCCCGTCGTCGAAGCCATGACGTACGACGGAATCGGCGAGGGGGAAGGCAGCATCCGTAGCTGATGGATGGGAACCGGGGCGGTCGCCTGCACGCACTGGAACGACAACGGATGGATGGAAACCGGGGCGGTCGCCTGCACGCCCTAGAATGGCAGCGCCGTCGTTCTGTACCCAGACATACCGTAAGGGAAAACCGGCGGCAGGGAGGCTGTGACCGATGGTGGCGGCTGCCTCTGGGTCTCCATGCTGGCAAGGCAAGTGTAGATGTCGGCGACAGATCGAGCAAGGTCGGCAACCGCCTTGACCAGAGGGTCCGGAGTCGACGACGAAGGTGCTGCCGGTGCCGAGGTGATAGGCAGCGCCGCAGTGGTGGCTGGCGGCGCAGAGGTGGTGGCAGGTGGCGGCAGGGTGGTGGTGGGAGGAGGACCTGATATCTCCGATACCAGATTGATAGGACTATGAGTCCTATCGGAGTTGCTGCGGAGATTGTAGGGACGGAGGGCGAGGACCAAGGTCACGCACGACGCCGGGGAAGAGGGCGACTAGGGCTCCCAGGGAAGCCGACAACTAATCTGTTGCTTCTGCTTAATTCCTTGAATAATGTTTACAAGATATATATATCCCCTCTAAGAGTCCCTATTTTAAGAAATAAATATTCTATTTGAGGAAAATAGCAAATAATAAAGCATAAGGATAACTGGGCTATTAGCCCATCTAATCTAGGCACCATCTATTGACCTGGGCGACACTTAGCCATGCCGGCGCCTGGCATATTGGATGCCAGTCATAACAGAGTTCAGCAAGATGCTGCAATGTCCTTATCTGCTAGAAAGTTTGATGAAAATATGCAACTGTGTTGTTGATCAAGATGTCACTTTGCAGTACTGATGTCACTTTGCAGTACTGTTTTATTAAGTAGGAGGCATTTTGGGATGGATTTTGATAGTTATGTATAAGATTTCCAGTTTGAAGCATTTTGGGATGGATTTTGATAGTTATGTATAAGATTTCCAGTTTGAAAGACCACCTGTAAGATTTGTAATGTGTCTATTTCAGTTTCTGTTTGTTAATTTCTTGTCGCCAATTTGAATTTCCAGTTTCTGGTTGTCAATTTCAGTTTTCAGTTTCCGTGTCTATTTCAGTTTTTAGTTTCTGGTTGTGAATTTCTGCATATTCTGTTCACAATCCAGATGTTTGCAAACCAATCACAGGAACTATCACAAAAAGTGTAATCATTTTCAGCAAAAACAACCTTGTATACAAATTTACAATGTGCATACATCTTATACCATCTGAAATGCACATTAGCAGATGTAGCAGCACATGGCAGATGCGCGGGTATGGCGCGACGACGGACGGCGTTGCTTGGTTGAGCGTGGAGGGGTCAAGAGCGGTAGTGCACAGGCTGGACGACGATGGCTTTGGGTCGCCGGCGGACATGGCATGAAAGACAATCTTGCTGACGACGATACGACTGAGTGTAGTGATTGTTTGCCTCGTTTACTTCGCTTATAAGTCGTACTTTTTCAGCCAACGAATAATATTTTTCTCTCACAATAAATCAGTCAACAGTACTTTCAGCCATGTCTTATCAGCCAAGCGAACAGGAAAAATTGCTACATCTGCTTTTGGGTTTTGGCAGTTACTCCTGCATCTAGATTTTTTTTTCCCTTCTATGTTTTCAGTCAATTTTTTTGGCTTAGGAATCGACTGAAACTGGACACGGGACACTCGACACCTTCGAGTCCCTTTCAACAAGTACCTGATGAAAGGGACTCTTAACCTCCTACCAGCATCTCTTCACCAGGCCGTCGACGGGTTTAGCAACAGGAGCTTTCCCTCTGCTGATATGGATCCAGTTCCACAACAGGAGCTTGCGCAGTTTAGCTAATGGATCCTAGATTGATAGATCCTAGATTGATAAGACAAGCTATAAAGTACTGCTGATATGGATCCAGTTTCACAGCAGGAGCTTGCACAATTTAGCAAATGAATCCTAGGTTTAGCAGAAAGCTGAGTTAGAAAAACATGGTTTTCAATACCAGAAGATCTCATAATTGAAGATGAAACTGCTGCTGTGTATAACGACATAGCGACAAAGTACAGTATTGCATCTTATTTATGCGTGCAGGCTATTCTAACCAATGTTTTCAAGGCGGTAAGACGAGGCGTGGTGACCGACTACCGCCTTACGCTTAAGCGACTAAGGCGTGAGGCGAATCGACGCCTTAACATCTTAAGGGAATCTTTAAAAAGCAGCTTAGTGGTAGATAATGAAAAAAACAAAAACGAAAAAGGAAAAGAAAGGAGAGGGAGCAAGTAGTCAGGCCCAGCCCACCAGACAGCCCATATACCCCTCACCTTTGACCTTCCTGCTTCATCTCTCGAACTCCCAATCCTCTCTCCAGCGCTGCCAAATCTCCCTCGCTCGTTCTCCACTACCGCTCCGCCTCCGCCCCTCTCTGTCTCTTGCTTCCCTATCTCCCCCAGATGTTGCAGGTCAACGCCGATTGGAGGAACATGACTGCAGCCCGCATAGGTGGCCGCACGGCTCGGCGACAGGCAAGCAGCACAGGCAAGCTGCGGCTTCTAGTTCCCCTCCCGCTGGTGAATCTCCCGTGCGCCCGCGCTCTCCCTCCGGTGCGCTCTGTCTCTCCCACGCACCCCTTTTCTCAGTTTTCCCTGCGTTTCCAATCCTTCTCACGCGTTTTCCCGCCGCCCAGAACAGAGGCCTCCCCGTAAGACGAGTCGTCTGCTGTGGCATCCCACGTGGAGCGCCTTGGCGATTAAGCAACGACAAAGCGACACCTTGAAAACATTGATTCTAACACCTAAAAATGATTGTGCTGATATGGGCCACCGTCCTCCAACATTGCAAGAAAGCTAAGCTATACTTAAAATTATTACATGCTGAGTGACGACATGTATAAAGTGTGGCAAAGATTCTAAAAGAGTAGAACTTTCACTCCATTGATGTATCCGTATTGCTTCCTGCAGTAAGATGGGTATCCAAAGCTGAACTCATCGTCCTCAGATAGGTCCTCATCTACATTGTCAGGATGACGCCAACATGGCATGGGCACGGGCCACCTGTATGTGGTTCATTCAAAGCAGCAATAATTTCATTATTCATCCAAAGGGCACAATGAAAACTAGCTAAATAGTGACATTCTACAAACAGCTACCTGTTTATCCCATTACTGCGATCACCAGGAATTTTCCAGACAGATCTCCCAGCTTCACCAGCCGTACTGTAAGTCAAATATACCAATAAATAGATTTATTTAGTAATATAATTCATGATGCTTCACTGAACCTGCTTAATTCAGCAAAGTTCTTAAAGTACTAGAAAAATAGGCACGCTCTTGCCACGGTGACATTTTGACTCAAATGAGTGGCTAGCTTGCTGGAACAATAAATGCAATCCTTGAAACTACATGCTTAACGATATGGTTAATTCAGACTATATTAATCTGAACTGTTTATAGTTTAAGTAGTATACATACAAAGTATAAAGAGTAGTACAATTGATTCAGATCATAATCTAGATCACTGCTAATTTGTCTATTGTGGACATCGGTTGTTTACTTGTATAAAATAGTACATATATTTTTTTTCGCGAACATGCTTATGCATGTATTTCATTAAGTGGGTAGCAGGGATTACAAGGCATATATTTTTGTTTACAGTTTAAATAGTACATATAGAAAGAGTAGTACAATTGATTCAGATCATATAACCTAGATCAATGCTAATTTGTCTATTGTGGACATCGGTTATTATTGTACCAGTAGATTTTAACTGGAAAAGAAAGGTACGCATACCTTTTTTCACAAAAATGTGCCAGAATCTTGTCAATAGTATTCCACTTCAGGAAAGGGGTTCCTATTCTCCTGTCGTAAAAGTTCATGCCAATAACTTCCCCATCCAAATTAATAAGAGGTCCTCCGATACCAACCTAGCAAGGTGACAAGGACAACTTGTAATTTCTGATCCAAATAGATATTGCTAGCTACTTCCACCGTGTCAAAGTAGCTAGGCAAGGAAAAAGCAATAGCTGTACCTTGGTGATTTTACACGAGGATCGTACAATGTATCCGCAATCAAGTGTGCCTGACCAGGAAACCCCATCACCAATAGTGGCCATTAGTGCGCCTGATTTGAAACAACGGCCCACAGCTGCTACTTTAGAGCACACATATTGATGAGGCTGAATATTCGCTGGACGAACATGGCAATCCTTGACACCGACTAGAGCAACATTATAATGTAGACTATAATGTAGTAGTGTGCCCTTTACTTGCAGTTTATTTGGGAGCAGTACTTCAATCTACAAACGATCCAGTTAGACATCATCACTAATTTAAAAGAACAGAAATCAACGGAAAGAATAAGGAGGAGTGCCAACCATCAAGTTTTCCTCGATCTTGTTTTCGTCACTTGAGCTTCTAACCAAGCTCGCTGATGTCAGAATAGCTGTAGATCCATTCCATTCAATAAAAAAACCCGTGCATGCAAAATTCCTTTTTTTTCCTGTATGTGATTTTGATTTGATTATTAACAAGTAATGAAAAA
Source organism: Miscanthus floridulus (assembly GCF_019320115.1). Classification (NCBI taxonomy): domain Eukaryota; kingdom Viridiplantae; phylum Streptophyta; class Magnoliopsida; order Poales; family Poaceae; genus Miscanthus; species Miscanthus floridulus. The sequence continues at coordinate 83,346,065 of NC_089584.1, read as the reverse complement.
AAAATACAAACATGCATAGTAAATGGCACATTGCTGTAAATCACCATTGAATGAAGCAAGCGCGACGACATTGTGATAAATGCTAGAAGCCTTTGTACTGAATTCACGCCAAACACCTTTAGGATATATGTCACCAAAGGTCTCTTCGAAAGTATTAACCAAAGTCATGCCATCTGATGGAAGATAGATATGGTATAATTGTTAGTTGTACAGTATTGCTGTAAATCAAGCGATTAGCACCAACATATAACACTACTTACATGCCAAATAAATTCACATAAATTCTGCAGATTATTGTTCAATTAGAATGTGATGACAACCTGAGCAACAATTCGCATTACAAGTTGGTCTATATGAACATACCAAATAACATTGTGTAACTATGCTATCTGATAACACACAACGAATGTACAAGTTATAAACTAGTTGATAGTTAAGAACAAATGTAAATGCTTAACTAGTACTGCTTGTAAAGACTACATATGTATCATTACAATTTATTACAACGATTTGCATGGTACCACAATGTTTAGTGGGCTCAAAAGAGTTGTTGTGCGCTCACCCTTTTGATGGCCGTAAGATTTCTCACCTATTTGTCTTGCTCCAATCCTGCAGAATAACATCACCAATGAATATTAACACCAAAATATAATGGACCAATCCAGTGCATCACCATCATGGTGCCAAAACCTATGTAGGTAGGATTGTAGGCAAGGAACAAGAAAGAGAAAAGAGCCAATAAGTTGTGCATATATATTTCACAGAAACAAAATAGACTTGAACAAATGTCACAAATGATCATAGTAGATTCTAGTGTGCACAATTCCTTTCAATGACAAAAAGCCACATATGCCAAAAAAGCTAAGGAACAACAGCTAACGATCTAGATTTGGACACATATGCTGTTTGGCATGCAGAACTGCTTATGCATTATAAGCTCATGAAGGGGAAGGAAAAGAGGTATAGGATCAAAAATTGATAAGACATACCTGACTCCCTTCAAACTCTTTGACTGTCGAAGATCTGTGTTCTTTTTCAGAGATGTACACTGCATACACTCTAGCCACTTGAGCATTACAGCCCATGATATGAAACAGGCTCCTTCCATAACCAAAAAAAGGCTCATGCCAACAAAGTTTCCATCAGAAGTAAAAAGTGCCGCACCTTCCCAAGCCTAACATGGATAAATGGAAACAGGCAACAAAGGTTACATTTGAACGAGATGAAATGACAGAACAATAGTTACATAGGAAAAAAAAAGATATTTTCACTTGGAGATACGATTTGGTGTATATAATAACAGAAACAGAATAAAATACTCCTATAGTAACTTAAGTGTACCTCTGCCATTTTACAAATAAGATCATGGTCTTCAGATTTACTTAAATCACCAGGAAGCATCACACTTGTGACCATTAATCTGCCAGAGACAGAACGCCCTAAAGCTAGTACCATACCACGGGGCAGACCTCCCACCACACGTTTGAAAAGTCCAGCATCAACATCAAGGGATGTCCTGATGATCACAACAGCAAAATTGCGATCTAAATCATATTCAGACAAACTCCCCTGGTAAACTTCATTGCCTTCAGGGCACACTTCAATCTACAATGTAAGCACGAAAATAACATACAATGGTCTCAATCATCTTAAGTAAAAAGAAAAAGAAACAGTAAAGCACAATCATCAGCACCAACCTTTAAGTTATGATGTTTCTTTTTTGCATCAGTGAAAGCTATAACCAAACTTGCTGAAGTCACAAGCCTTGTAAGATGCTCCTGGCATTTTACAATTATGCCTGAGCATGAAAATAACACTCTGTCTCCTAAAGAAGATGAGGATGAAATATGTAAATCATATATAACTGGTTGCATTATATATTTGTTGAAAAATAATAAGAGTATAGCAGCATATATAATCACCATAGCACAAAGCAAGTGAGGCAACACTTTTAGACAAATTTGACTTAAGTTCATCACTGAGCCCAGTCCAGATATCTTGATTTGAGTCCCCATGCAAGTCACCTAGTTAAAGAAAAATCAAACAGCAGATAACTGTAGTGCTCAAATAAGGCTGTGAGAGAACAAATGCAGAAAAGAGGAAGAACCAGCAGACCTGAGGTCAATGCATTGGTTATCTGCCTCTCACCATTGCAACCTCTTCTACTCTTATGCATTCGTCTTGTGAAATAATCACCATCCCTCTTAGTTTTCTGCACCTCTTCCAAGACTCAAGCAGGAGAAACAAGGTGCAAAATGTGGAGTCATCAGCAATAAAACAATGTTGTAAAACTATCATAGAGCAACAAATCAAAGTGATGTCGGTAAAAGAGGAAGAACCAGCATACATGAGGCCAATGACTCGGTCATCTGTCCTTTACCATCGCGAGGCCTTCCACCCTTACACGAACTTCCTGTGAGATCATCACCACCCCTCTTAATTTCCCTCATCTCCCAAGACTGGAGCAGAATTTCTGGTGGAAAAAACAAACGGGCAAAACAGGGAGTTAGCAACAGTAAAGCAACATGTAATAAATAAAGCTATCAAAGACCAACTGATCAAAGGGAAGCTAATACAGGTATTACATCTAGGTTAGTGGCCCTCGGCACAATACAAACTTAGTCCTTAGCCCCAAACACCAACTTTGACGAATTGTAGTTGGGTCCCTAAAGAAGGTGGATGAATCAGGACATTTAGCTAAACTAGAGGACGCAGGGCTGACCAGAAAAAGCAGCGAACTGTTACACCTGATCTATCAGGAAGCTAGCCTATTCCTTAGGTTCTGTTGAATTCTACTGAACCTGGCAATTTGCTCCCCAAAAAACATACATGGATGGTATCTAGGAACAAAGGGCGTTATCTGGAAAAAGACACAACTGAAAGGAAAGAACTTAAGGCTTAACGTTTTTCTTGGTGTAGGTGCAAATTCAGATAGTCAATCCTCGGTCTTAACTTCCATGGTGACATGGGTAGTATGTCATGTCATCTCTTATTAGTTATGACTTAGTCTAGACCAGACATACAAAATTACCCTAGACGAAGCAGTCAAGCAACTGGACATGCGCCCGCACAAATGGGCAAGATCTCTCTGATTTCATTCTAAGATTTCCTCTTGCCCATCTGGAAGAGGCAATGCAAACATGTAGGGAAATTTTGCAACGAAAAAAAAAAGAGATAACAATGTGCTGCACTGAAACAAGCCAGCTATGATCCGACTATAGAAATATCCCGCGTTCTGATAGAAGGGGCGGAACCGCATAGGACACGAGTGTACATATGAACATCCGATATTATATTTTTTTTAAATCGAAGTTGGTATGATGATGGATACGCATGTACTAATTCGGTAAGATCCGGTACAAATAGCATAAATTAGGGGCTAGGGTTGCTCGGTTTCGTAGAGCGGGAAGGGAAGCGCGCACCTGGTTGATGCTCGTCGCCGGCAAAGGGCCTGGCGAAGAGCAGACCGCTCTCGCCCAACCGTCGCCGCCAAGCCACGAGAGCAGGGAGGTGAACGGGACATTTATCGGGGTCGGGGAAGATGGATCAAGGTCTAGGTCGGACCGTAAACGGGGAAGTATCAAGGTCGGGACTCGTTTTTCCTTTTTCCCTTTTTTTTTTTTTTTTTTTTTTTTTGCAGCCTCAGGAGATCGGCCAGCCCATATAGGCCCAGCCAGGAAGGCCCGGCTCGTGGGGAGGAATCAGCCCGTTTTATTTATCTTGTATTCTTTGTTTACTTTTTTTTCCCTTTACAATAAAAATCTCATTCGCAGTGAATTGATCGTAGATTAGTTAGTTGGGTTACTCGTGGTGGAACCTGCTCATCCGGGTTCAATATTTTCAGTGGTAGACGACGTCTCCGTTGACAGCGAGAAGTTGTGGTGACTTTGTGAATCTCGGGATCTGCCAGTTCAGTCCTTCGAAGGTGCTCGGCATAAAGGTAGGGTTTGCGTACATGCGTTTACAGAGGTAAGTGTGCGTATACAGTGGCGAATCTATGATTTTAGCTTAGGGTATGCCACGGTATGCCACCTGAAAATTTTCATATACAATTCGGTAAATCCATTTTAGCCAATTCGGTAACAATTGCAAATTTGGCAACATGATTTAGTATACATTCACTATGTAACATGATAAGGCTTAAACTCAAGGATTAAGTTGAACTATGCACTAACTACAATATAAATATTTTAAAAGCCATATCATGCACTAAGTAACATGATAAAGTAATTTGAGAAGCTCATAAACCATATCATACACTTTATGCCTCTTTGTTTCAACAAGCTTAACTGAGAGATCAACAATATTGTCTAGACCTTTGAAGCTATCATCTTGTCTCATGTCATCAATATAATTATGTAGTTGTACTTTAAGTTTGAGCAAATTATCTTTTGAGAACTGAAGCACTTGTAACTTTTACACTTGCACTTGCACTTGCACTTGCCGCGTGGGTCGTGTTTTTTTTAGAAAAAGGCTTCACGCCTAGCTTATATTGAAAGCTGAAAGGGTAACACAGTTTTTGCGCTGGGATGCCAGCTTTACAATGAAAAGTTCAAAACAAAACACATACCGCGTCCTCTAAACCAACAGAACGGAAAACACGCTGGTCTCACAATATAAATAAGCTGCCTGCACTCTTACTAGCCGGGCCTTTGTTTTATTTATCTTGTATTCTTTGTTTACTTTTTTTTTCCAGCGTTACAAGATAAAAGCAAAAGACCGACAATAGGTCGACTGCATGATCTGGGCTAATACTGAAAAGACCTGAACACATGCATCAGACGCAAATCACCATCGCGCCATCCTCTCCTTCAGCTTTTCCACCCACGCGTCCTTCTGGGCTCCTTCCTTCTTCGCCAGAATGCTCCACTGCTTCAAAAGCCCTAAAACTTTGTAAGCCACTTGTTTAGGTGTTTTGATCACAATATTAGAAAAAACTAAGTCATTTCTAGTTTTCCACAGCGCCCACCCTACGACTGCCAAAATCCATCACAGCATATCCCTAACCCCTTTTTTCCCACTGTTTGTTGTTAGAATGTCTTGGAAAGAGTCTTTTGAGGTTGGGATACTAGACTATCCTAAGCTATCCCTAATCCAGCACCAAGTGACAACTGCAATTGGGCACTGAAACAGCAAATGGTCCACTGGTTCCTCTTTCCCACAGAACTTACACCCCTGAGCTCCATCCCAGTTTCTCCTCCTGAGCTGTTGAACTGTCTGAACTCTGTCATGCCACGCCATCCAAAGGAAAATCTGCACTTTCATAGGTACATTTGTATTCCAAATCGCCATCATGCTCATGTCTATAACTCCAGCATATGTCATGTATCTGTATAGGCTTCTTGTGGAGAACTTCCCTGACTGCTCCAATTTCCAGCAAACTATGTCATTGTCTCCAGAAAGTCTTACCTCCTCTAATCTTGCCACTAGGTCCCACCACTCTTCCATTTCTGCTACCCTAAAACATCTTCTGTAACTCAGGTTCCAATTCGCTGCCCCTGCTGAATGCACAGAGATGTCCTGATCATGACATATCTTGAACAGCTTTGGGTAGAAAACCTTCAGTGAGCACTCCCCTAACCACACATCTTTCTAGAATCTGGTCTGTTGTCCATTCCTCACAATATGCGCCTTCCCCCTCTCATACCATTCTTTAACAGAGTGTAAACCTTGCCAAAACTGTGAGCTGCCTGCACTCTTACTTTGGCAAAAGCCACCTCCTCTCAGATATTTTTTCCTCAACAGATTTATACATAAGCTCTTATCCCCCTTTCCAACCTAAAAATCCATTTACACAATAGTGCTGTATTCATTGCTCTGGTATCAATAAAGCCAAGGCCCCCAAAATCCTTAGGTTTATCAAGTGTCTCCTACTTTATCATATGGTACTTCTTTTTGTTTCCAATGCCTTCCCAAAAGAATTTGCTTCTACTAGTGTCAAATCTCTGATGGATCCTCTCATACAGCCAATAAAACCCCATTGTGTACATAGGGATACTTGTCAGGCTAGAATTGATAAGAATTGATTTACCCCCTGAAGATAGTGTCCACACTTCCAAGTTTGGAGCCTCTTCTCAATTTTTTCTGGTGACTCGCTTAATTCTTCCTTACTCAATCTTTTGTCACTGATTGGTAAACCCAAATATTTCATAGGAAACTTCCCCAGTTTGCAGTTAAAAGCATCGGCCACCTTCTGACTTTCAGATTCAGACAGCCCCACTGTGTACACTTCACTCTTGAGATAGTTGATTTTCATCCCCGACAGTTCTTCATAGCAGAACAAAAGAAATTTGAGGTTCACCATATCCTCTTCTGAGTGTTGCAAGAAAAGGACTGTATCATCTGCGCATTGTAAATGTGTCAAGCCCCCCTCCACTAGATCAGGACACAAGCCATGTATTATCCCATTTTCGCTGGCTTTGTCTAGCAACTCTGACAATGTATCTGCCACCAAATTAAACAACAAAGGAGATAAGGGGTATCCTTGTCTCAACCCGTTGTAGCTCCTAAAATAATTTCCATGCTCCCCATTCAAATTCACTGCAACTCTACCCCCTTGAACAGCTCTTAGAGTCCACTCTATCCACTTTGGATCAAATTTCTTCTTCTTCAGAACATCTTGCAGAAAACTCCAATTTACCTTGTCATACGCCTTCTCAAAGTCTAATTTCGGAATAATCGCCCTCTTCTTTTTAACCCTCAACTCATGTAGAATTTCATGTATAACTAAGACCCATCCAAGATATATCTGCCAGGTATGAATGCTATTTGAGCCTCACTGGTAACTTTACTTATGACTGCATTAAGTCTGATGGTGAGTACTTTAGTTATAATCTTGTATATGACATTGAGTAGACAAATGGGTCTAAATTGTTTGATCTGGTTTGCCCCCTTGATCTTAGGTAAAAGACCCAAGATCCCATAGTTTAACCTAGCAATATCTAGCTGTCCCCTATGCAACTGTTGTAACATCTAAAAAATGTCTCCTTTCACTTGCTGCCAGAAGCTCTTGAAAAAATTCGTATTGAAACCATCAGGACCTGGGGCAGTGTTAACTTACATGTCTCTAACAGCTTTTTATAGCTCAGTCATTGTAAAGGGTCTGGTAAGCCATCGATTATCAAAGTCTCCCACCACTCTTCTGTCTCCCCAAAAATTGTCACTCAAGTGAATCATAGGATCATGATCTCCTCCAAATAAATTCTTGTAGAATTCTGTAATATAACTTTTCAGCTCCTCTTTATCTTCTATAGTTCTGTCCCCCTCCATCAGACTTCTTATGAGACATTTCCTTTTTCTCCCATTTGCAACTGTGTGGAAATAGCTTGTGTTAGCATCCCCCTTTAAAAGCCAGTTTTCCCCTCCTCTTCTTTGCCACATAAGCTCCTCGTTCTCATATATCTTCATAAGTTCATCTTCCTTCTCATATCTATCCATCCATTCAGTATTAGACAAAGTTCTCTCCTCAGCTAATTTGTCCACTTTTCAATTGTCAACAGCAGATCCTGTTTCAATTTCCTCTGGTCACTCCCCCAATTTTTGCTCCAACCTTTCATGTTCCTCCTTAGAGTAGAAGCCACAATGTTCCAGTGATCAAGCATATATGACTTATATCTTTGAGGCCATTTACTAGTAACCCATTCTCTAAATCCCTCTTGACTGAGCCAGGCATTTTCAAACCTGAAGATTGAAGATCTGATATTTTCCTCGCATTCAGTTTCAATCAGCAAAGGGTTGTGGTCTGATCCCACCCTTGTCAAAGACCTAGCCGTGACCAAAGGAAATTGCTCCTCCCAGTCAGCTGAAATGAACACTCTATCTAAAACAACCATAATAGGTGCGCTCTGTTTGTTTGTCCAAGTATAGGCCCCTCCATGTCTGTGCAACTCACTTAGACCAGACTCACTGACAAAATGGTTAAATAGATTTACTAGGCTAGAGTTAACATTTCCAGTAGACTTCTCTGAACTATCTCTGATCAGATTAAAATCACCCCCACTATAATAGGCAACTCCACAAACATAATAATATCCATCAACTCTCTTAAAAACTCAGGTTTCAGATCTACTTGCACTGGCCCATACACATTGATAACTCCCCATTTGAAACCATTTTCTCTATTCTTTAATAGAAAGCACTGACATGATCTCCCTTCCTTATAATCTATAACCTCCAAACAATCATTGTTTGCCCCTATGAGCAGTCCCCCTGATCTTCCATCCGTGCTAATTCATCTCTAGGACAAATCCTGCCCTCTAGTTAAGCTTGCAAGTTCCCACTGAGTAAAACGTTGCTTTATAGTCTCCTGTAGACATACTATATCAACTTGATGTTTACTCATTAGCTCCCCCAACTACTTCTTTCTCCCCCCACTATTCAGTCCCCTGATATTCCAGAAAAGAATCTTCATTTGGGTCTTCTTTTCTTTGTTCCCCTACCAGACACAACTGGCAGGGGCTCCTCCTCTATAGTTTCATCAGGTCTTGTCATCTCCTCCACTATCACATAGTGTTCCTCAGGAAACTCATCATCAGAATCAATAATCTCCTCCACTATCACCTGTTCTTTCCATTTTTCCTTGGCCCTCTCTAACCTGGTGATTTCTGCCTGAGCTAGTTCTTGAGCTTTGATAGTATCAATGCACTCATCAACCATCTCAGAATTATCTCCTAAAACAATGTCACATGCTACTGCTACTTTTGCCAGTTGATTATTATCTACTTTTTGCAAAATAGAGAAAGAGTTTTTAGTTATACCTTGAAGATTCTTTCTTGCTTTGAGCTTTTCAGCCTTCTCCAGAATTGGTGTTCCACTTCCTGCATTCCTGGAGCTCCTCCTCTCAGCTTGGGTAGGTATAAGTGGGGCTTGGATTGGTTGAGCCTGGTCAATCACCAAACTCTCCCTCTGCCCTCCCCCCATTTCCTCTTTGTTCTCTATCTCCTCCACTATCACCTCAGAAGATTGTGACTGTATCATTATAGGCTCCTCCACATCCATAGAAATTTCCATTTGCTCATTGGTTTCTAATGCCACCATTGTCTTTGTTCCTCCACTTGCTGGAAATAGTTCTTCTTGACATATTTCCCTTTGCTTGGTACCAGGGGTTTGATCCTGGTTGCTTTGAACCGTCTTCGTATCTTTTGCACTCATGGTCTTCCCATTTTTCTCACTCTGTTTGCTGGATTCAGGCGGTCTACCTTCTGCATCTTTCTGTGTACCCTCTTGAAATGAAAAGTAATTGTCAGAGAATTCCTCATCATCATCTTCCTCTTCTTCTTCATTCTCCTTATGATCAGAAGTGTCCTTGGTCACGTTTTTTGAGTCTTGAGTTTTCTCAGATTCCACCAGCCAGGACACCATAAAACCTCTCTTGTTGAAATATACTTTAGATGCACCTTTGATTTGCTTGGGATCTTTACAAGACACTTTCACTCTTATCGGCCCCAGTCCAGGAAGAGTTGACAGATCTATCTCCTCAAAGTGCCCCACCAGATAAGCCACCTCTTCAACAGCTCTTTCCTTCCTGGCCCAAAAAGGAATTCCCATGAGCTGAACCCAAACTGTTGTTAACATGTCACAGCATCCTACCATAAGATCTGACTTTTCCACTACCAGAGTCATATATGAGATCTTGCATTTGAATTCCTTTAGCTTAGTGAGGAACTCCAAATCTTTGGCTGAAGGCACCACAATCATAAACTCATTGGAGTTCATTCTCTTGACTCGCCAGTCCCAGGTAGAACTGATCAAGTACTTGAGCTCAATTGTCACCTTGCTTACTGTCCCTTTGCCCTGGATCACTGTCAACAGTGCTGTGATGGGGCTGTTGGCCATTTCTTCCTCCTCTATTGGCACTTCGATGCTATAGAATAATTGCCCTGGTAGCCCATACCCACATAGCCTTAACCCTTTGTTCTCCTTGGATCTTGGACAGTTGGTCGCCATGTGCCCCGAATCATGGCAATTGTAGCAGATTGGGGGGTTGGGGCAGTTGTATAGCTCTTATGTCCTTTCTTGTTGCACCTGAAACACCTGTCAATCAAACCTCCTCCACTATCATCTCTACCATACCCTCCTCTGTTCTGCTGATCTCGAATGAGCTTGTGGCGCAGGTCTTCTTCTTCGTACTGTGATGGCCCGCCTTCTTGAGTTCTTCTCTTTGCTCCCCTGTTTTCCTCTCTCCATCTAAGATCATCTCGCCCAGGAGCATCACGCCGCCTGAAATCATCTCTCCCTGGCTCCCAGTAGCCCTCTCAGCCTCCACCCTCCCTCCTCTGATCAAAGCGGAAATTACTTGGGTTGTGGTTGAAGCGCTCACCTTGGCGATCAAACTCTCCTTCTCGTGGACGATTGCGGAAACAATCAAACTCTCCTTCTCGCGTGGGTCGTGTTACATGGTCCTCCAGCCTCCCGTCATCCCATTAACACAGTGCACGATCAGGTATGTTTTTTTTCTTTTTACAAATACAGCGTATAAGCTATTATATAACCGGGTACGTCGGTACACACCTTGCATGCCGTCACCGTGCGTACGTGTCGTGAGCATGTTGTCTTAAAAAAAATCTCAGTCGTACGGTCGTACCTTATGACTAACAGCCTGTTCGGTTGGCTGGTTCATATCGTCTGCTGACTGGTTTGTATAAGAGAAAAATACTGCTCCGGCTGGAAATTTACGATCGTTTACGCGGCCAATCGAACTTGCGGTAGCACCCTCGACGGATCGGGTGGTGATGAGCTTGCGGTAGCCACCCCTGGCGGATCGGGTGGTGATTATTGCCGGCGTGGCTACGACGAAGGACATGAGGGCGAAGACCCTATTGGGCTTGGGCATGCCTCTCCCAAGTGAGACGAGCTTGGCCCCGGACTGAGGGTACCGTGCGTGCCAGCGACGGCCAGGAGAGAATCATAAAGCGACGGGCTACCAAACAAGCTCGAATTTTATGCATGATTATGTTTTGCTGAATGAAAATATAGAATTGTTTTTATCTCATGATTATTGCCAGATGATTTTTCTTATGTCTATCAGGTTCGACCGCATTATTGGTGGGCATGTAAATTGTCTTTTGTCATTGTACTACGAATGCCTGAAATACGAATGGCTACCCCGTTAAGAATTTTCATTCATTATAAAAGTGGAGGGAAATCATAGTACAAATGGACATCCAAAACTAGCCCATCGAAGACAATTAAAAGGAAAGTAAATTTCACGAGATAACAAATACGAAAGTTTTATGTATGAGTATAAAGCAAAAAATGTTGGTAGCTAAAAAACACCTAACATACGTGTTCTCATGTATCTTTAATGTGGATTTTTTTAAATAATATTATTTTAATAAATAATTACATATCTAGATGTTTTTTTTATAAAATTGCAAAACTAGCATTACTTTGGCTATCCTATTGGCTACTAGATGGCTGACAACCTACATGGAAAGAAAAAAAAGTTAGAGCAGGATCAAGTAAGCAATCAGCTAGCTGGCTGAACACCTGTCGGCAATCCAGCAGGCGAGAGGTGCTGTCGGCTCATCAAGAGCCGATAGGACTATCTTAAGAGAATCCGACTATATTATGTGCATGATTTATTGCATGGTGTTCGTGGCCCTATTTGTTTCAGCTTATACGAGTCTCGCTTATAAGCTGAGCAAGATTATATAATAAGCCACGATCCAGAGAACCTACAATCCCGATTATTTTGGGGCCTCGATTATTTTAGGTAGCACATTTTGCACCAGGACCCCTAGACTTTTCTCAAATCACGTAACACTGTTTACTACTATTCATGTGAGTCTATAGCCTTACAACTAGACCTAGATAAAAGATTCTATTTATCCTGGTCCTTCTTCTTCAATGGGCGCAGGAGCTCAGAAATCCGGCTGTGCTCCAGGCGAGGAGGAGCTACAGCGGTCGGCGGGAGGACCTCCAGGCGAGGAGGAGCTCCAAGCGAAGGTCGGGCACCTGTGGAGCTTGTGGTGGTGGAGGCCACCGGCGGGAGGCCAGATTCGGTCACCGTCGGCGGATCTGAGCCTAGGGATGCGGCGGCCGGGCCCAAGAGAGCCGATGTGGGTGGAGCGAGGCAGCGGCGGTGATGGCATTGTGGTGCGGCACCCGCACAGGAGGGAGAGAAGGAGGCGAGCGCATGGATGAGGCTAGGGCACAAAAATGCGAGCGTTTTCCAAATCGCGGACTCCCAGCCGTGTTTCGTCCAACACCTATGGGCGACTCCCAATCGCAAACACACGTTCTTATTGCCCTTGCCGTTGCGACCCGTTTGGCGGGATTATCCTTCTCCCGGTTGCATCGCTCGTTTAAGCTCGCGGAAACAAACAGGGCCTGTGCTCCCCCCTGGCGTTTGTGTGTATAGGCCACCGAGAGGAGGTGAAAACAAGGTCAAGTCTGATGGTAATTAATTCCTTCTTAGTTTCTACTCTATTTTTCATTGCATTTCTTCCATCTTATTAATTAGTTTCTACGCTATTTTCCTTTTACGAGATATCAACCTGCTACTTTCCATATAACATATGCAGAGCAGCCTGCAAATAATGTTTTTAAGAAAGTCCTAAATATATATCATGCGGTTTCATAGCACGTTACAGTTCCATGCATTTTAATTTGCATATATCATTGTACGATTTCCATTCATTTAAATAGGTTTATAGAAAAATATCAACAATTATGTTTTGAAATATATTTGTTACATGGAATATATTCCATTCTTTGTCTAATGATATTTATTATACATCATAAATAGTAGTACTTTGTTATACATATTTGATCAAATTTGATATTGTTTGACTCGTGGGGAAGCGGTAGTTATGTTTAGACGAAGGGAGTAGATATGGAGCATTCCAGATCTTGTTTCCAATGAATATTAGATAGCTTATTTTGTTCCGTTGTAATGCAAGAGCACACTCTCTCCGTTTCAAAATAAGTGTCACTATAGGATGTGTTAGGTTTAAATAGATTTATAAAAAATATTAGCTATATTTGTATCTCCAGATAAGTTTGTTATAAAAATATATTCAATAATTTATCTAATGATAGTAATTATGCACCATAAATATTAATATTTTTCTTATATATATTAGGTCAAAGTTTAAAATATTTGACTTTGTAGGGAAGCAAGAATGATACATATTTTTGGACTTATGGAGTATTTGCTAGTAGTTTTCAATTAATTTTTTTCTGTAATTCTATATTTAAGTTTTCGAGTAAGTTATTTAGCCCTAAAATAATATTTAAAAATTAAAAAAATCATCTAAATTCATGGTTTATAAAGTAGAATTTTATCATGTATTTTTTCTATGTATATGCTTAGGTGAAATCCAAAACAAAGCATATGCTCAAAAAGTAAGTTTAAATTTTAAAATAAATTGAAAATAATTCAAAACAAGTTTAATCTCTATCTCTACTCTCTGATACCAAGTCTCGATCTCTGCTCACGCATCTGCGTTCGATACGAATCATCCTTCACCTGTCCAGTTCTAATACGAAGACCGCGTCAGGCTATTTATTTATTTTCTACAAATCCATTGCCGTAGGCATGGATAAAAATTTGTGGCCCCGGTACAACACACGGTCGTCTAGTGATTCTAAATTTACTTTCAAATTTAAATTTAGTTTTGAGCACGTCTCTTGTTTAGAAACTTTAGATCTCATCTAAGCATTTACATAGAAAAACCAAACGAGTAAAGTGATTTTTCCTAACTAAGCAACTAAGGTTCTACCTCTTCTGACTACATAAAATACTTAGACGTATCAAAATATGTGGCCTAAAATATATACTTTTTTTTATCTAACTTACTAGTAAAAAACCGATTCATAGAACAAGAAAGAAAAAAAAACGTGCGTGCGGCTTCTCGGCGATGACGTCTTCTGCCGCACGGTCGGCTGCATGCGTGCCTGACATCTTCTCTTGCGCGACGGGGGCCTAGCTATGGGCCGCTGGAATTCCGATTGACGATTGCCCTGTCTGTGGTGATACCTATAACATGTGGCGACCTCCTTTCTGCAATCCTCCGTGTTTGCTCAGCTTATAAGCAGAAAACGCAAAACAGCCCACCAAACGGGTCGCGATGTGATGCTTAAGGCGACCACGCTTCCGCGATTGCGGGCCGCAAAACGCGAGTCCAAGGCCGCAATTTTCAAAACACTCGCGATTTTTCCTGTCTCCCTATGCTCGCCCCTTCTCCCTCCTATGCGGCGCCGCTCCATCCCCCCACCACCTCCCTCCACCTCAGCGGCTACCTCCGGCCCGGTCGCCGCCTTCCCTGGGCTAGATCCGCCGCCGGCGGCATCCAAGACCGCTCCAAGACCTTCAGTTCGGCGCGCCGCTCCCCTCCCGACGCCGCTCCAAGACTGCCCCAAGACCTTCAGTGGCTGCTCCCCGGACCTCCCTCGACGCTGGCTCCAGCCCCGCCTCTGCCTGTACCCTAGCGCCGACAGCCCCACTAAAAGCCCTAGTTTGGTTTTAGATAATTGATGAAACCTATTTGGACTAATTCTTGCATCTAATTGTGTGACTAGATAGAATGATCCAATCCAAGTGGTGGAGCAAGATGAAGTCCATAGTGATGGTAATGGACATGTGATGATGATGATCATGCTATAGACTTAGAAAAGAAGAAAGAGAAAAATAAAATGGGCTCAAGGCAAAGGTATATTTGATAGGGCCATTTTGTTTTGCCACTCAAGACACCTAGTGGGTGTGAGTGGATTTAGGATAGATAGCCGTACTATCAAGAGGGGAGAATCTCGGTTAAAACGGTTATCAAGTGCCACTAGGTGAAGTGATTTATGCATATGCATTAGGACCTAGTGTGCTAACAATTAACCCTTGTAAAATGCTTTGAAAAATGCTAACATACGTGCACAATGATGTTACACAATGTGTTTAGCACTTGGGAGCAAGGGTGAAGAGATAGAAGTTGATTTGGAGGTGAAAAGGTCAGCATGACCTTGATGGCAATGGTCTGTTGGTCTGTGTTGAACATATGATGGTTCTTGGATGAGAATGATATGTTGATCCATTGTGCTTTGGAACAAATATGCATGTGGGATGTGTAGACCTTTGCATAAGCTTTCCAAAATGTCCAAGATCATCGAAATCGGAGTTCAGAGCTAAGAGTTATAGTCGTTTTAGCGCTCAGGACTCTGGCTCCGGACCGGGTCTGGACCATGTCACCTGAGTCCGGTTCTAGGGTCCAGACCATGTCACCTGGGTCTGGAGCTAGGGTCTAGACCATGTTTTCTAGGTCTGGTTGAGCTTTTTTACATGTGTTTAAAGGGACAGGACCCTGAGTTGGTTCGGTTGTTGGGTCTGGACCGGGTCCAGAGGGAAAAACCCTCTCTAGAACCTCTCTGTGTTCATCTAGACCCTGAGTTAAGTTGGTCCGGACCTCGGTCTGGTTCTAGGGTCTAGTACTACGTAGTTTGACACGTTTTTAGTGACTGTTGAGATCGAACGAGCGCGTTTGAATGTGGGGACACGTGGCAAGATCCGGGGTTCCGGACCTTCACTATAGATGTCCGGAACCTTGGTCCAGAGCCTCGGTCCGGACCTCCTCGAGGGCATAACGGCTATAACTTTTCGAGGGCTCTATAAATAGAGCTTGGGCATGTTTGTCTCACTCTCTTGGTCATTCTTACATGTGATAGCATCCTTTGAGGTGTGCCAAACCTCTCCCACTCATTCTCTTGCTTGGTTGTGCATCCTAAGTGAGGTGGGAGTGATCCAAAGTGCATTTGCTTGAGTGATTGCATCTAGTGGCACTTGGGGATCGATTTTCTATAGTTCTCTTGTTACTCTTGGCGTTTGCCGATGCCTCGATGGCTTGGAGCAGCGGAGGAGTATTGGCAAGAGTTGGTGATTGTTCTTGGCCACCTCCCGGTGACTTGTGAGGGGTATTGTACCTTCCTTGGTGGAGAGCCAAATGGTAACTATAGTGGATTGTGAGTGTCATTGAGTTACCTCACTTGTGGGTAGGTTCTTGAGGTGCCCAAGTGTTGGGCTAGATGTGTGATACCTATTAGCCGCCGAACCACCAAGTGTTGGTTGACACAACAAGGACGTAGCTTGCCGGCAAGCAAGTGAACCTCGGGATAAATATTGGTGTCATCTCTTGGTATTCAAATTGTGATTGTTCTTCTCTTGCCACGAGCGGTATAATCACCTTACTCATCTCCCTTGTACTACATTGTTTCATACTTGTTGTAGTTTGAGTAGTGTAGCTCTCTTGATAGTTAGTTGAGTAATTTGTTTAGCCTCTTGTTAGTTGTTAGTTAGCTTAACTAGAGTAAGAGTAGTGACATAGCCTTTTGGGTGTGCCCAGAGATAGTAAAGAACTAGAATTGTGGTATAGGTCGTTGCAACCTTTGTAGAGCTAGAGTAAAATTGCATTTCACCATTTAGGTTACTAACCACTTTCTCTAGTGAATTTGTAGAGAATTTTTATAGGCTCTTCACTTCCTCTCTAGCCATTTAGGACCATTCACCCGCTTTCGATCAGCCAGAATTGACCGCCCCATGTGAAAGGTCCTAAATGGGTAGAGGGGGATGAATAGCCTATAAAGATTTTCTATAACAACACTAAGACAAATTGTTAGACAATTAAATGGCGAAGCGAATGTTGCTCTAGCACTACAAGTGTTGCAAACCACCTATCCATAAGTCTAGTTGGCTATGATCTCTATGTATCAAGCAATGGCTATGTCACTACCTCTACCACTAGTGAGCAACCTAGCAAGAGTAATTACAACTAATTAAGCTACACTACTCACTAGCTACAACTAGCTCCACACAAGTATATGACAAAGTAAGTACAAGAGCTAGAGATGGATATACCGAGTTGGCAAGAGAGCAATCACAATGAATACCAATGAAATCCTTAGAGACAAGATGACACAAAGATTTTTCACTGAGGTTCACTTGTTTGCCGACAAGCTAGTCCCCGTTGTGGCGATTCACCCACTTAGAGGTTCACGCGCTAGTAGGCATCACACGCCTAACCCACAACCGGGTGCCACACAACCAACACAAGATGGAGATCCATAAGCCACAAGCAATCCACTAGAGTTGCCTTTCGTGATCTCCCATGGGGAAGGCATAAGAACCTCTCACGATCACCACGATCGGAGCCAGAGACAATCAACTTCCTCCGCTCATTGATCCTCGTTGTACCAAGCCATCTAGGTGGCAAGCACCACCAAGAGTAACAAATGAATCCCATAGTGAAACACAATCACCAAGTGCCTCTAGATGCAATCACTCAAAGCAATGCACTTGGATGCTCTCCAATCTCACCAAATGATGAACCAATCAAGCAAGATGAGTTAGAGAGGAATGGCTAGGCCCACTAGGGTGTATTCTCAATAGAAATGACCAAGAGTATGAGCCATGGCTGGCCAACATGTTTATTTAGGCCTCCCAAAAGAATAATGCCATTGGCCCCATTAATGGCTCTCTACGCAACGATCAGACTATGGTCACCAGGGTCTAGTCACCCGATGTGCACCACGTGTCCTCTCCTTTAAATGTTGTGCATTGATTTTGAATGGCTAAGTTAGTAGCGTGGTCAACATATCTAGACTAGACCCAGACCCCCATAGTTTAGTCACTATTCACCAGCGTTCGAGCGTCGTGCGCCAACGGTCAACTCCTCTGGACTAGAACCTCAGACCAGGGTCCGGTTCTAGCTCCCCCATGGGTTTGGAACTACATAGAAAGGTTCCAGAGAGCGGAAGTGAGATTGGACCTGGTCTGGTACTCACTTCCAGACCTAGCCAGGGTCCGATCCTCAACTCCCTCATGGCTACGTGTAGACACCGCCACAACCGGACCCAGCGGCCAGGGTCCGGTCCTGCCGTGCACCTAGGTCCGATGCTTGCGCTATGCCCTTGGCCTGGGGAGAGGTCCATACCGGACTCTCCCCATCAGGGTCTGGTCCTGACCAAGTCAGGGTCTAGTCCCTATTTTCGCCTCCATTTCAACTCCAACTTCTCCACCCTTGCTCCCAAGTGCTAACCACTAAGTGTATCACCAATGTGCATGTGTGTTAGCATTTTCTCAAAGTATTTTCAAGGGTGTTAGCATTTTCTCAAAGCATTTTCAAAGGTTCTATTCCCTACCGACTTACATAACAAAAATGAGGTAGATGTGCTCCGCTCTTTTAGATTGGCACTCCTGCTTAGAAGGCAAAGCTTCCTTTAGCTTGGTAGCTAGTGCACCATGAAACCCCTCTTCTTCCTCCCTTAGCCATTGTAGGAAAATCGTTCAAAAGCACTCAGACTCCACAACTTGCACAAAAGTAGCAACATTAATAATATTCAACATACAAGTGCTTAGTTACCAAGGCAAAATTAGAGTGTATATAGAATCAAAACAACTCCCTACCTAAAGAAAGAACAACATATGCAACTTTACTGCTCTCCTACTGACTCCATAAACAAGGGAACATAAGGAAGATAGTGAGGTCCCTCCGGATGTAGCCTCCAGGTAGGTCTAGGATATTGCATGACCTGGGCAGGGAGGATAATAACTTTTTGAGATTCATGTCATATGCGATCAGTGTTCTATCCTCACCAATAAGGAAAATCAAATTACATTCCTAGTGAACTGCAATCACTCTGTAGTTCGCATCGCAAACATTGTAACCAAATTGAATATTGTCCCATCAAAATATCTCCAGCATGGTCATCGTATGCTTTAATGTCCAGTTATCAGTACCATAGTCTTCTAGGATCCAGAATGAAAGCTGATACTTCCTGAACATACTAGCAGTACATAAACATAATTGACCCTAAGCTTCATGGATGGAGATTGCTTTAGCACGTGGCCTACGAATTTTCCTCCATGTCTTTCCCTGCATATCAACAACAACTATCTGGGACAACTCCAGCCAGTTCATAGAACCATTAAGGAACACACTCGTCGAACATGTGCATACAACACCCTCGCCCCATTTAGATTCCTTAAACATCCATGCTGCACTCTTAGATGAGTAGATGCTCACACCTACGGACTCACCCGCCCTCTTCTTTCCATATTCAATCACATGGAAGTGCGAGGAGACTATCAGATCAAACCCCAAGTGAGCTAAACCAAAAAACAGTTGTTATCCAGTAGCAATCACCATTTGTTAGTCACCGGATTGCAAACAACATAGCGAAACCCAACACACCAGTAGAGGATGAGACCGTGGTAGCAATCTGAGATCACAACATCCTTAATGGGGAAGGGCGAGAAGGTCAAGGAGGGGTATTCACCGTTGATGTTGGTGAAGTTGTGTTTGCCTTTCCAGCTTTGTGATAGAAGAATCCAGTGATAATCTAGGGCAACTCCTTATGATACTCGGATTCAGAGATGAGGTGGTTCTGGGAGCAATAGACACACTTGCAGCTGCATAAGGAGCGGGCGATGAGGTGTTGGAGGATGAGGACGAAGAACTGCTCTAGCTCACGAATGCAATCTAGATAATGCTTAGGCCCTTGCTCTAGTGAAAGCTCCAGAAGATCCACCAGTGCTAGGGCCCTTGCTCCAATGAAAGCTCTCCATGGTTTTGATTCCACATGCTCTAACCACGGATGGCGATCAATAGCAGGACCGTACCATGGAGGTGTTCCTCCCAACCTTCATTAAACATCCTCTAACACCAAGGACGAGAAGACATAGTAACACCCAAGTGATGGCGAAAGCTGATCTTGAAGGCCTACTCCTAGCGGCGTTGAAGTCGATGGAGGTCTAGGGTAGCTATGGCCACGGGATACTAGGAGCAACTAAAGGGTTTCTCTATTTGTCCAATGGTAAGGGACGAAGAAGGTTGGGATCAAAGTGCGCTTAAGAGGCTCGCCTTACCTTTGCTTAAATAGCCCCACCTCAAGACGTGAGTGGGAAAGGAACCATCAAGATCCGTGACTTGCGTGGTTACCCACGCGGGTCATGAGCGACGATGCGACAAAGATGATGGGAAGTGGAAAATGAGGCGGTATACATCCACTTGCACATTTGATACTCATCTAAAGGCCAATCTCAATGGGACTTTCATTTTCACTAAATAGGTCACATCTCCCACGCGATCTTAGTGGAGCACGCTTCTCCTGGAATGGCATTAGAAGTTGGATGGAGAAAATTGACTACACCACATGGCTAGTTGCGAGTTCCCATGCCACTTCACAGAGGGTATTTAGCCCCTGCTTAGCCTCCTCCTCCTCAATCAACATACATCGATCACTCCGCTCCGCCTCTCCAGCCCTTGGGCTCACCACCATCCACACGCCGTAGCTGCATCCACGACATCACACGAGCCCTCGGTTGGCCTCATTGCGCTCCACATCACATGACATCAAAGCTGACAATTGTGGTAGCAAGGCGGCACCACACGTCGCTGATGGTGCTCCCTACCGACTAGGCCATTGAGATCACAAGCCCTCGGTTGGCCTCATCGCGCTTCGCATCGCACGACGTCAACGCTGACAATTATGGCGGCACCACACATCACTGACGACGCTCCCTACTGACCTAGCCATTGAGATTGCCAGCCACCTCACTAAGACCTTAGAGTAGCCCATGGATGACCTCCGTAGCCTACGGGTGACCTGCTCGTCCATGCATCACATCTACGGCAACCCCACCATCGGTCGGCGTTTGTCACTGGTTCGGTTCAGATGTGGGATGACGTGGGATGACCCCATTGACTATGAAGTCCTCCTTGCTAGCCTGACCCAACTCGATAACCCAAAGGCTTGCTTCTTAACTGGGATACGTACCTTATTCATGGAAAACCACAGCCCCTGGCCATGCCTCGATGATCTTGCCCGCGCCGCCAATGGCGGGCACAATCTGGTGGCCTATCTGGTCACCCTATTGCTCTATAGGTACAATGGCGCTGCCGGTGATGATGACACTATGAGGCGGTACATGAGACAGGTCGAGGGCGAGGAAGGATGGTGGGTGGCGGTGGCAGGTGATGGTGGCAGACCAATGAGTAGGTGGCTAAGCAACAATAGGTGTGTGCTGTGCCACCACTCGGTTGTCAAGCTAATCTACCAATGGACATGGGGCATGTTGTCATTGCCACCTCTGGCACAGGTACACGATGATCTTCCATGTGCAGACGGCATCGGCGGCAATATTATAGATGAATGGGAATTTAGGACTCTGTATTGCAGCGAGGACTGTAGGCTTTTCCAAGAAATCCATTTTTTCGAATGGGAATTTGGAATAAGAGACTAGTAATTCACTCTTTATGTGCGAGAATGAATTACTCCCTCCATCTTGAAATTTAGTGTATACTGGAATTTGAAATTTGTCCTCAAATATAGTGTATTCTGCTTTTGATTTCCTGTTGCTTTTCCTTAATTAATGCATAGAGTAAAAATAGGAATGTGAGTTGCATGACAATAGCAACTTATACAATGGTATAGCGTATGATATGACACGAGCGGGGAAAGCAATAGTCAATCAAAGAAATAATATGTATACAAATGCAAATGTTAAAAAAATGAAATGATACATGCGAGACTCACGTGCTGGCTTGGAAATTGACACGAAAGTGTTACCATCCACACCGTCTCTAGACGACGGTGAAGGCTATCGGCGGTGGTGAATGGGTCCTATGAAGATGTTAGCACCTAATAATGATGACTATGTCATACATGTCAATGGCGAGGCAATAGTAAACACAGATATGTTCAAAGTTCAAACTTGTATGAACAATTTTTGTACAGGATGCAGAGGCAGATTACAATCCAACTATTCGTGGGGAGCATTAAGAATGATGTCCGGTACATCCATCACGGCCGAGACGGTCATGGTTGTGGGCTGAAAGTAGATGACGAGGTCATCTCAATCGCGAAAGGACAATCATGGCGAGAACCCCGGCTCCAGCCCACGTAGGCCCCCATGCTAAAGCTGGGCGGCGGCTAGGGCCCCCGTGGAACCATGGCTAATGCCTTAGTTGGTCACCTCCATGACCTATGCCGGCATGGCATGGAGATGCTCCTCCATTGTCACCCCTGCAGGCGTCACCACACGGACGGCGGCGATTGTTGCCTAGTTGAGGGTGTCGAAGCGGTGGTTGTTTTTCGCCGACAATTAGGCGGCGACACGGGCATTGTCGTCGGCATCCTGACAAAGGAGAATCACCTCTGCCATTTGCTAGGCTAGGTCATCATTGGCCTGACCCAACTCCTCTGCCTCAGCCTATGCGGCGTGGAGCTGCTCCTCAATGGCTAAAAAAGGTGACAACAAAACCCTACAACTGAACACACAATGTCACATCGTACAAAGTGAAAGAGCAAGATCATGCCCAATATGACTTACCAGCGAGCCGTACTTGGGCCTCAGCGACCACAGCCTCTGCAATGGCCATTTCACGCTCTGACACGACAAGCGCTATTTGCATGACATCGAGGCAAAGCTGCAGCCAGTGTGCCTCCTGGCTCTCATCCCCGAGGGTGGATCGGTGCGCCGGTTGCAGCGACGCCGAGGTGCCTTCCCCATCAGCGGGGAAGCATGGCGCCGGATGCACCATGGAGATAGCACTATACAATGGGGAAGCATCAAGACCACCAACATAAGATAAAGTGTAAGATCCGTACTTAATTACCCATACTCCCATTGCAAACTATCACAAAGGAGGGGAGGACCTCCGAACACCCTCTCCTCCATCGAGTATTCCCTTGGGCGCTTCTGCCGCTCCACCATTCGATGAGGTTTGGAAGATGGGGTGTGTGGGTGGTAAGTGTAACGATTTTAGAAAGGAATCGTACTTGCTACCCCACTTTTATCGAAGGATATATAGGTGAGCTAGGCGTCCATTGGATTTCTCTATGATTGCACCGAGCGAGAGTAGGAGTTAAGGCAAGGCCATGTCTCCCATGATCTTAGTGGAGCACGCTTCTCCCGGAACGGTGTTGGAAGTTGAGCGGAGAAAATTGCAAAGAAATAATATGTCTAACAATGCAAATGTTAAAAAATGAAACGATATACAGTTAAAAGTACCACAATCACATGAGGCAATATTTTCATTAAAAAAGTAAATCTTTATTCATATGTCCAGTAGGTTACAATCAAAAGGTGTACAATAACACAGATGTATCCAATACTACTAGGCATACAGTAACAAAGACCTATCGAGTATAGAAAACAACCTATACTCGACTGCGACATCGCAAAACTTACACTAACATCACCTAAGAAGGGGCATGCAACAGAGTTTGAAATGATAGAGTTGTAGTCGTAGGCTGCTTCGATGAAAAGAGCCAACGCGACACCCACCTTGCAAAGCTTCCACTTGCATCCTCCCATAGGAAAGGGTTGCAGCGGAAAGCACAAGGAGAAGGAAGGAAAACAAGCATTCCCTTGCACCGTCATATCTTCAAGAGCTCCCTTGTTGCACCGTCGCATCTACATATGCGATGTGGACGAAGTTCGCATCAGCATCACAACAAAGCTCCATGGAAGCATGTTTTCTTCCCTATCTTCGCAAAACTTTCACTAACACCAAGGAAACAAGCGAACATATAGCCACACATAGGTGTTGGCGGAAGCTAATCTTGAAGGCCACGGTTACACTTACCATTAATACTTTAACCTAGAGCGTCTATAGATTAAAGCACTCAAAAGAGAGTCGTGATCCTGATGAACAATATAAACAATTACTTACTTGAATCAGAAGTTGATTACCATAGAAATCTTGAAGGCAAGCTCAGATAGAACTTGGATCCACCAAGGTACAAGCCATAGAGAGGGCACCGACAGGCCGACACCTCCTCCAACCTCTTCCCTCACTCTCTATCTCACTATTTCTATTTATAAGACTAGATCCTATGGAGGACTAATCTTCTCTTGATAGCTGGCTCTGATCCTGACGAGGAGAATATGAATTAGGGTTTTAGGATGGCTCCATGGAGGGTGGCAGGGGCTGGTATATATAGGCTAGACCATCCAACGTGAGCCCTTGGATCAAACCGACTTAAAGGATGGTATAGATGCAACCTAGGAGGCAGTGGAGAACCGACATTGCAATGTAGAGGCTAACAGGTGGGCCCAAGGGTCGGGCGGCCTATAGGTGGGGCTGGATGGCCCCACATGGCAGCCCCTCAGGGTCTGCTTTGGTGGAGAGCCTCCTAGAGTCTTCTAGAATCTTCCCATGCTATTTACGCGGTGGAATTCCATAATTTCCTTTGACGAATAGGTCTCCCTTGACGGTTTTTGGATAAACCCTGCTGAAAACATAGATTCACAAAAACTCATGGAATTTATTTGTTTAAACCACTATACCTTTGTTTGGTGATGAAATTAAGTATAAATGCATGTTATGTTGATGGTTTATAATTGATGTTAGTGACCGTCAACAAGTTCCTCAAAGCTTAACCTTTGCCAGTCCCTGAGCAAAGCTAAACTCAGCAATGGATCAAGAGTTGCTACAATGTTTTCACGCCTCAAAAGTACACATGTGTTCAATAAAAAATTCACCTCTGAATAAACTGATCTAACTTTCAAACTTATCTGTATTACCTTCAACCATGTGGCTTCTCAGCCTTCACTTGGGTCTTGAGCAATTGAAAGACAGATCGATCAAGTCAAGCACTATGTCTCAAGGTCTTTGTTCCACCATTGTTCTGGAGTTTTTATAAGTTTTTAAAATAAAACTCAGAGATTCCATTGTATGATACTGTCAAGTCTCTCAATATATGTGGTATTTGTAGATCCTCACCAGGCAATAAAAGATGTTATGCCTTTTCTCTTCCTACTACTAGGGCTTATGTGGAGTTTATTGGTAGGGAAAAAGCTAGAGCATACTTGCAATGCATATATTATAAAGTCAAACAACGAATCCAAAGAGAGTTGAGTCATACAATCAAATCAAGATGTGCATGTGTGTGTGGAATATATGGTGGATATATATGGTGGCTAACCTAATTCTACTTTGCTCCTTGAAAACATATCTCTCTTTTGAAACTTGGAAACACTTGCTAGAGAGTAGGGGCTATCTTATTCATCTCTTCTTCTTCTTCTTTTCAGGCGGGCATCTAAGTACCCAATGTTTTAAATATCTCGGACACTTGTCTATTTTTTCAACTCTTCCCTTTTTAAAATTTTTCTTTTTTTATAAATAGCTTTTGCATAGCCCCATGTCTCTTTTTTGCCACAAAACTTTTGAGAGATAGCTAGAAGAACTTGGAGCATTTATTTGGTGCAGGGAAAATCTATCAAGCATATTTTTGGTGTTCACTCCTAGTGTAGGAGTAGAATATTTTTAGGTGGATCTAGATGGAAGGCATGCTTTTGCTCCTACCCCCAGTGTAGGAGTAGTGCATATGTGGGTGGTGTGTATGTGATCTTGATTTTAAGAGCATGACAAACCTCTCATAAGGGTCAACAAAGCTCGACAAAACTCAATGCAAAAGCAAGCAACACATATGTGGAAGTTTTTCTAGCCTAAATGACATGTATGGCTCTAGTGGGAATTCAAGCTTTGTTATACAGGAACTCATCATGTAGCATTTTTGTGTTTTTTCAAAAAAGTAAATCTCTAGAACTTTAGTGTCACTTGGAACAAGATAAACAGCAGCTCAGACCTTCTCATATCATATTCGTCAATTACCTAAACTTAGATCAAGCATTCACTACCCACGAGTTTCAAGTTCAGAGTAAATCTTTATATCAAATCAGTCGTATCCAAAACTTTAGAGAATTCAAGGCTAAAAACTAGGTACTTAAAAGGAATTACAGCAGGGCAACTATTCATCATTTCCATTTAAGAGATTATTCTAAGTCCTCTTTATTTTATTCAACTCTTAAAAATAAATTAAAGCAAACTAGACATACCTTTTTATTTTTTTTTAATTTTACCAGATCACACATTATTACTATAACTATATATATTTATTATATAGATAATTTTTATTTTGTTTTTCATTCACTATTTTCTTAACTATTTAAAAGAAACTAAAACTAGAACAAAGGGAAAGCATACTTACCTGGATATACGGGAGTGCTTCTCCCCCAAGCTAGCTCTTTCGGTGAGGGGTTGGTGTTTTAAGTCCTTCAAACTTGACTTCTCCTTGTGAAGTTCATTGATTAAGTACCTCGGTTCACTCTGAAGATGAGGATTCTTGTGGTGGTGCCTCTAATGGTGATGTCACCTTTTTCCGCCAAACCCGTCTTGGTTCTAAGTTTGGATTTTGGTTTGACAGGTTCAGAACACTTGTAGAAATTGGGGAATCGACTTTCCTCACACTTTGCTTGAAGTGTGTCCTGCTCATAAGATAAGGTAGAGATCAAGTGAATGGGCTCTATTGGTGAGAAAACACCAATAGAACCAAAACTTTATTTATTCTTCTCTATCCTTAGGCACATTGAATAAGATGAAATTGATTTCATGTGCTTTGTTCAATTATAATATGGGTGATAAGATCAGAAGATTGAAAATGTAGAATTTAAGTTCATTTGGCAGAAAAGATTCAATTCCTTAACCTATGGAAGGATTGTCTATCTTTACATAATGCATCGAACTTTACATGATTATGACTATCATCTTCTAGAGATAGGATGTGCACTTTTTAGCTTATTTGGTTAAGACTATGGGATCAAAAAAGTGGTGCTAGAAATAAGCTTAAAGAACTAAACGTGTTGAGTTAATCAGGTTGGATCAAGTAATGGAGTTGTAACTCAAACATGTTTAATCCTTGTTTATGTACCTATCAGAATCAAGGAGAAACTCTTTTAAATAATGACCATTTACCTTAGGATGTTACCTTCATCATTGAAATGTGATGACACCACATGGCAAATGGTAGATGACTCATGTGGTCCTTCCCTTTTGCTTAAAGTTTTCTTGTTCGGCTAGTCTCGTAGCTTGAGCCAATCATGAGCTTCGTGTCTCCTAGATTGCACCCTTTCTCTCTCATCCTTTTATCATGTCATCTTTCTGCTCTTCGATCTTTTGACACCTTATTAGACCTTCCGCCTCACTCATTGTTTTATACCTACAAAGGATTAGTGGACAACACATACCCAAAGGAAAATATAATTTTGAAACATGGGTTGTTTGTCTAGAATTTTGTAATTTCCCTCTATGCTAATGAAAAGATGGTTTTGGGATTACTTTAGTATAGAGATCATGTTTTATACAAGCATGGCTCAAGGCAAATTTAACTTGCAGCAAAAGACAAAGTGAATGAACTTTGGTACTTATAGTTCTTTCATCCATGTTGAATGAGGTATGTAGTTCTTACATCTATAATGAATGAGTTGTGTCTTGCTTCATCTCTGATTTGAATTCATCTCATGACTTACCAATATTGAATTAAAAGTTTCCTACATAGGGTTCATCCAACAAAATGACCAGTATCTACTATAGCATATTCTTGGTTCAAAAATCAACCTAGACATCACGTCTAATTTGATTCAGGAAGGCATTTTAACCTAAGCACCATGCTTAATTTAAAAGCCTTTGGAAGTATGATCAACGCCCCTAAACTAAGCTCCATGCTTAATTTAAAAGATGTATGAACATATTCCAAATCTCGAACATACTATAGTAAACAAAGGTAGCATGAAAGCATTATAGAGATTTATTCAATTGGAGATGAAAGAGCATGATTGTTATCGAGCATGATTTAACGGTAGAGACAACCAAGATGAATTAGCAACATGGCATATGATTTTTCAAAGAAGCCCATCCCCCAGGCTTGAATTTTGCAAGGCAAAGTTAAGTTTGGATGGATATGATTCAGTGTTGCATGATGATTGGTTGGACATACCTTGAGTCGTCATCCTTCATTCTTTTTGCGTCAAACCTGGAATGGTTAGTGACAAAAATACCCAAAGGAATATTTTCACAATTATGTTTCTATGCTCACTTCACAAGGACATTACAGCAAAAAGTGAAATCTTATGTTATCTCCTGAAAGTGCTACTTTAGGACAAAAGCTCATCCTTGGGAAACCTTCTAATTGCACTCAAGTTGGTAAAGTGGTTTCCCCTCTAACATCAACCTTTGTGTACCTATCTCAAGATTCACACAATGAGATCTGCATTATTTATGATAAATATATGCATGTACAACCATGCTTTCAAAGTCTTTATGAACAAGGAGAATGAGGGGGTTGAAGATCTCATGTGTGGCATTGTTGGAGAGACCAATTAATTCTAGAGATTTCTCATGTGAGCATGGATTTGATGAGGTGTTCATGAAATAACTTCCATGCTCATTGATGTTATCTTGCTTTTCAAGCTCTAAGGGTGTTTCTTCATGAATGTCTATAGGTAGAAACATTGTCTCCATCATTCCATGCCTATGATAGTCATTGGATATTTTATTGTCTAAGATTTCCCATGGATTGGTGGCTCTCGGGTTGATCTCGTCTAAGGCTTCCTCCAAACTTGGATGATCAGGAAATGATTTCTTCTCTTTCTCAGGGAGTTCATTATGAATGCTAGTGTAGGGAGTCTTTTCACTAATTCTATCAAGCATAGTCCTTGCTTCACTAGTAGACAAATGAAGGAAAGCTCCTCTAGAGGCTGCATCAAGGGTTTCCATAGAATCCTTGCTAAGACCCATGTAAAAATGTTGAAGAAGTATGGGGTCTTGAATGGCAAGGTCTAGGCCAGTGATGATGAGTTCATTAAAATGATCCCACAATGTACCAAGAGATTCTTCTTCTAGTTGTCTAAAATTTAGAACTTCTTTTCTAAGGCTAACTACTTTAGAGATGGGAAAGAAACATAAACAAAATTTAGAGCATAACGTTTCCCAATCTCCTTGCATACTTCCTATGGTTTGACTGTAACAATGTTTAGCTCTTCCCGCCAAAGAGAATGGAAACAACTTCCATCTTACAGTTTTGTTAGACATGCCAGCGATACGCAAGCATGCATAGGTCTGTTCAAATTCTTGTAGGTGTGAGTATGGGTTTTCGTTGCCTTCTCCCAAGAAGGATTGTTCCTAAATCAATTTTATAAAACACGGGCACAACTCATAGCCAGGTGCTAGGATAGGCTCTAAAGATTTTGGTGGCTCTAGTCTTGCGCTCGTAGGTGCAGCATATAGGTAGATAGGAGTGGAATCCATGATAAAAAGGAAAAGAATAAAATAAAGAAGATAAAAGATAAGAGATTAAGCTAGGCTCGTAGTTAATTCAACAACCGTGTCCCCGTCAATGGTGCCAGAAAGCTTGTTGGTATATTTTAGCGTGCACAGATAAATCCACAAGCGCATGGATACCACTATAGCTTTCACCCGGAAGTATTCCAAGTATCATATCCACAGTGAAACATGTGAGACTAACTATGGTCTAACTTAACTAGGAGTAGCAACAAGGTTAGGATAAACAAGAGCGTAGAGAGGATAACTGAGGTTCTTTAATTCTAACTTGGGTAAGCTATGCCTTCTACTATTCAACTAGGGACATTACTTAAGGAAAGACACCAGCAGAGGATGCTTCTCGTAGTAACCACATCCTACTTGCGCCTACAGATTGGAGGTGGACTACAAAGGATCAACGAAGCTATATAGTACAAGCTATATAGAACTGATGTCACACACGCGATCTTCCACCATCTAGAATGCAGGGTGCGTCCACGATTAACCTAAGTCTAAGAACCATGCTTACACTTACGATTAATACTTTAACCTAGAGAGTCTATAGATTAAAGCACTCAAAAGAGAGTCGTGATCCTAATGAACTATATAAACAATTACTTACTTGAATCAGAAGTTGATTACCAGAGAAATCTTGATGGAAAGCTCAGATAGAACTTGGATCTGCCAAGGTACAAGCCGTAGAGAGGGCACCGACAGGCCGGCACCTCCTCCAAACTCTTCTCTCACTCTCCATCTCACTATTTCTATTTATAAGACTATATCCTATGGAGGACTAATCTTCTCTTGATAGCTGGCTCTGATCCTGACGAGGAGAATATGAATTAGGGTTTCAGGATGGCTCCATGGAGGGTGGCAGGGGCTGGTATATATAGGCTAGACCATCCAACATGAGCCCTTGGATCAAACCAACTTAAAGGATGGTATAGATGCAACCTAGGAGGCGGTGGAGAACCGATATTGTGACACAGAGGCTGATAGGTGGGCCCAAGGGCTTGGTGGCCTGTAGGTGGGGCCAGCCAGCCCCACATGGCAGCCCCTTGGGGTCTGCTTTGGTGAAGAGCCTCCTAAAGTCTTCTAGAATCTTCCCACACTATTTACGCAGCGGAATTCTATAATTTCCTTTGACGAATAGGTCCCCCATGATGATTTTCTGGATAAACCCTGCTGAAAACATAGATTCACTAAAACTCATGAAATTTATTAGTTTAAACCCCTATACTTATGTTTTGTGATGGAATTAAGTATAAATGCAGGTTATGCTGACGGTTTTATAATTGATGTTAGTGAACGTCAACACGTATGATACGACATGAGTGGGGAAGGCAACAGTCAAGGTCCATGAGACATCCATGGCCACCCACATGAGTCACACGAGCGACGAAGGAGGGAAGACGGCTGAAAGGTCCTAGTGGCTAGAGGGGGGTGAATAGCCTATAAAATTTCTACAATAACACTAAGCCATGTGGTTAGACAAGTATGAGGCAAAACAAGTTTTACGGTAGCCTACTAAAAATGCAAGCCACCTACCAACAATTCTGGTTGCTAAAGTCTCTATGTCACACACAAAGGGCTAAGTCACTACTTCTAAGTTAGTGAGCTCTCAAAGACTAACTAAAGAGCCTCACTAACCACTAATAAGACACAAGCTAGCTCTCAAAACTAATTACTCTAAAGAGCTTAGCTACACTAGGAAAGTAAAGCAAGAGAGGTAGAGATGATATACCACCATGGCAAGTGATCAATCATAATGAATACCAAGAATACCAAGGAGACGATGATGACACAATCAATTTTTCCTCCAAGGTTCACTTGCTTGTCGGCAAGCTAGTCCCCATTGTGGCGATTCACTCTATTGGAGGTTCACGTGCAAATAGGCATCACACGCCTAACCCGCAACCAGGTGCCGCACAACCAACATAAGATGAGGATTCACAAGCCACACGCAATCCACTAGAGTTGCCTTTAGCGCTCCACCGGTGTAACACCCTAGGTGTTATGCTTGCATAATTTGACTTGCATTGCATGAGCATGAGCATCAAGCATTCATATTTAAGCTTTTACATTTGAAACATGTGATTGAAACATATGAAACATGTATGTTATTTTATGTTTCTTTGTATATATGCATATGATCATGAGTGAATATATGTAAATGGTTGATGTGAGTCACTAAAACATCTTAGCTACACTTAGGATGACTAATGGAGCATTGTTCATGAAGATCACTTTGTCTAATCAAGTCCTTAAGTGATGCTATGTATGTTGACCTAGAAAGTGAAATGTGTAACCAATGTATGAAATGTTTGTGTGACCTTATGAATAGCTTAAACATGTTTAGAATGTCATTATGAACAACTTTGGTATTCATGACTGAGGGTAATTTGGTCACTAAGTCATAGTTCAAGTGTTAGTCATCATTTAAATGTAGTAGGTTTGACCTAGTTTGAACGATATGATAGAAACTTTTCATGGATGGGTGCACCAAAGTAAAGTTGTAGTATTTGATGAGAGAAACACCTTTTATTTTTGGGTCATGAGCTAATTATGTGCACAGCTTAGTCTTTTTGAGCTCACAAAATTCAACATTTTGCTGTTTTTCAAAATAAAAAATTTTGCTAAGTCATTTTCGACTGATAGTGTAACGAGCTCAACTTTAGGCTGATTTTACTCCCTAACCGTCAAGAAATAGGACTTGATTTCTAAATAAGATTTGTAGCCGGTACATAGCTATACAAGTTTGATTTCAGTGTCGTTCACTAAATCGCTCTGGATCGATAGAATTAGCGCCTTGATATCGTGCTGTCAGGCGCTTGAACAGGCACTGACGAACGTCGCGCCGTGCCAGTTCGTGGCCGACCTGCCACAGACGCTGGGCACTACCGGTTCGTCGCCGTTGCCCTGACTAGCCAAGCCACACCGAGCCAGAGCACGCCTTCACCCTCCCCATCATCCGCCCATGATGCCCCGCGCTCCCATTTGCATTTCCCTACCTCCTCCTTCACTTCCGCCTCGGTCCGCAGCAGCCACCGCAGCGCTAAGCTCATCGCCGTCACTTTGTCGGCCACCAAGCTTGCCCCGCATCGCTTCTCCACCACTGCAGCCACTCCACCGTGATCCCACTATCTCACCGTGCCCGCATTTCTTGCTAGCCGCGCACGGTAAGGCTTCCATGCTGCGTTCACCCTCTCCGGTGTTCCGTCGCCATGCTCCGTCACCGTGGCCGGGATGCTTCCGTCCATCGTGTGCCACGATAGTGTTTGCTATGGTTTCACCGTAGCTTGTAGATGCTTGGCCGAGCCCTAGTTTGAGTCGTTGTGGTCACCTCGGGTGTATCACCGTCGACCCGCACCGCCGTGCTGCCATGGCCGCCACCATCGAGCTTAGCTTCACTAATCAGTCCACCTAGCTACCATATCGGGTGCGCAAGGTCGCGAGGGTCACCATAGTTCCTGTTCCGTCGCTGGAGAAGCCACCATCGGTGAAACTCCGGTCGTCCCACGCGTTCCTCTATTTTTGCCATCGCTGACGTGTGGGGTCGACTAACCTACGGGCCCCGCCTGTCAGCGACACAGTTTCAAAGGATAGTTCATTTATTTTCAAAATTTCATGCTAACTTTGAAAAAGGATAAGTTGAGCTGTAGAGATCAAAATCTTATGAAACAAATTTTGTTGTGTCCCTCATGAAGTGTAGTGTTTTGTAAAAATATGATATGTATAGTTTTTGATATTTTTATTGGGGATTTAAATGTATTTAGATAAATGCTTTTTGAATGTTAATAATCTTGTAAAATAGATATCTTGAGCTAGAAAACTCCTAAAATTGTGATTCCATTTTTGTTGGTTTTGTATTGACATGCTCTAGCTAGTAAAAATATTAAGCTTGCTGTAAACTTGATTTAAATATGGTCTTTCTATTTATTTATTAATAAATGGCATTTTCTAAGGAAATTTATAGGAATAAAAATATGTAATATATTGCTATGCAAATTTTTGTATAGTAGTATGGCACTAATATGAATCTAGGAAAAATATGTAATCTATTGCTTGACACTTTTCTATAGGGTTTCTATTTTCACTAAATTAACCCTTGCTAGCTTATCATTTTTGCATAGGATGTTATACATGTGCAAATGTTATGAAATATTCACAATAGCCTATTGTGAGCATTAGGAGTCTACTATAATTTTCTAAAATTTATTGTGCACATTTGGTGTATGTTTATTATTTACCCTAATTATTTAATTAAATTAATAAAGGCATGTAAGTAATTAAATTGGGGTTCACCATGATGTTTTCTATGATTCTTGTGAGGCATAGTAAATGTTGATGTTCATACTAAGGTGTAGAAGCCATTGATTGTATGCAACTAACTAATTATCACTTTATAATTCAAATACAAGGCTACATGTATAGTTTTGATTGTGTGGATGATTTTATATGTATAATGGCCTTGTGTTAAAGTTTCACAGTCATAGGACTTAGGGTTTTAGAGTTATAGCTGTTACAATTTGTTGTCCAAAATGTTTACTTTCTAGACATATTTGATTGAATGATTTGTTTGCCCTATATAACTATTGAATCGTAGTAAGAGTCTTAAAAGAAAGTTGTAGATAATTTCTTAAGCTTTCCAGAATGTCCACAACCATATGATTTTGATGTATATAACTCCAGTTATGAGTAAAACAAGTACCTGCTGTTTTGTGGTGTAGTAAATAAATTGTTGAAGTGTTTGATTAAGTAATCTAGAAGAGATATGCACCTACTCAGTAAAATGTGATGCACTTGTTATTACTTTAATACCATGCTATTAATAATACTTTTACGAATGCATTCATCATGTGTCATCATACTATACTTGTCAGCATATATGCATTCGGAATATCTTATGCCATATTCATGCATCTAGGATCGACAGAGGAGATAACGTTGCTGGAATTCAACGAAGGAGAGGAAGGGGACTAGCAGGAGATTCCTCAAGCCACAGCTCCCAAAGAAGAGGAGTAGACCCTAGAAGAGCTTCCGGAGTGCCCTGACCACCGCCCCACTTCTTTTCTGAAAGGCAAGGCCGGGAGCATTCTAAGTCTCCTAGTGTTTTACAAAATATTACTTGAGTCCTTTTTGTTTGATGCATTAGGTTATAAGAGTTGATTGGAACCACTTGATGCATATAATTTCCTTATCCAAAAATATACCTTTAACCCTATGTAGGTTTAGGATTGAATATATGCTTAGCCATGCTTAGACTGGTAGAAGTCGGGTGATTTCCTGTCACCTACGAGATATAGGTGGATACCGAAGCATGGTTGGCTATATTTGCTATCGTGGAAAAGAACCATGGGGTAATATAAATGGAGGCCGGGTGGAGTCTATGTGTAGGTTGACTCATGTGATTCCGTCTGTGCCGATTAAGGACCGTACCATTGTTGGCACTTTTGACAAGATTGAACGCATGCCTATCACTTAGCTGGCCGGATAACTCATTTCGACCACGAATCCAGGTAGCTCAACTTAGGCTGGGCCCCTCTCTATAAGAGTGCGCACTCTGGATGATAGTAAGGATGTGCGAGGAGCCAGACGTGAGCCCAATGGTAGGCTAGGCCTGAACGTCCTGGCAGTTGGTTGTCCCTGATTGGGCGGCACTGGGCGAACCCACAAAATGTGTACTTGAGTTGTACCAAAGGTGATCGTTGATCTGGTCTGCCTGGGTTTGTATTAAGAATAAATTCTCAGCTGGTTGAAATTGATTCGAATTGCCGTCTCTCCCAGATAGTAAGAAACTTGGCTAGCCCCAACATCGTAGTAATTGTATTATAGAATATGATGGTTCGGATAAACATGGAATTACTATACCTGCTATGGTTACTATTGTATGCTCTTAAAATGATGTATCACATGTTTGGCACAGTATAGTTGCTAATTTAGAGATGGATAGTTATAATTAACTTGATAACAGAATTATAATTGTATAACTGAGTTAATTGCTTTTTCTGCAAAATGTTGTCAAGCTACCTCCACTTATAAAGCCTTGCATAATCCTTGGAGTCAATTTATTTCTGGTTTATGATGGGTAAGTCTAGCTAAGTACCTTCTTGTACTCAGAGTTTTATTCCCATTGTTGCAGATGGCACAGTATATCATGGATATTGCAAGAGTTGCTTCTATCCCGCTGTGGATGAGGAGTAAGCCTTAGGCAGGCTTCTTTACTAATCCCTCTATATGCTTTTGTGGACTATGATCGTATGTTGGCACTGTATTAAACTATGTTGGCAAATGCTACTTTCGAACTTAATTTGCTTCTGTTATTATCTATCAAACTTGGTTTGTAATAACTTTGTTTCATACTCTGATGATGGAAATGTATCTGCGAACTTTATGTAATATGTGACATGTATGTTGAATCATATACGATCTTGGTTGTTTGTGGATTGTTTATCGAGACCTGTCGTGGTACTCAACAGACTACCGGATTTATATGGGCTCAAGTATGACAGTGCGACCGCTTATGGGCTACCATTGTACTTGTGCTCTTATAAATTGGTCGGTTCTGCGACAGCTGGCATCAGAGCAAGATTCAACGTTAATTGTCACATGTATATTTAAAACAAAGGTTTTTGTTTTCCAAAACCCTTTTTAGCGACTAATAACTATATAAATAGGTATTTGAAATCTAAAGTGTGCCAGTGGTCACTTTCCTTATGCCCAAATTAAGGACTATTAGGTGACTATTTAAGTACTAACTTGGGGGTTTTGTTTTCGTCGTCCATACGGAGTGCTATTGTATGGATGCCATTCACTGGAATGGTAATGTATGAATCAAATGCATCTACGCCAAGGTAAGAAGGTAAGTTGATGAGTGGCATGCCCGCAAGATATGAGCGTTCGGTCGGGGAGAGTTAGCTTTGGTACGGCTATGTATGCATGCTTGCATGTGTATATGGTGCAGATTTAATTGTGGGTATAAACTGTCATCGGGTAGCTTTGATATGGAAGTATATGTATGGGTATACATATATGGAAGTATTTAGATTTACATTCTGCATATATAATTGTGGGGTTTGGGCTGTAATGAAACTCTTATGAAGGTACACTAACAACGAAATGTGTAGCTCGACTAGCTTCGATATATATGAGAGAACGTATGTATGCCACCGTGTATGTCGTTAGAAATATTATTTTCCTAAGTTTGTGAGGACGTATGGAACGTGCATGCATCATGATAATAATTAATCAATACTTACATTGTTCCTCCCCTTATAAATTTCTTACTCGGTTATGTAACTCTTATCCATTATGACCTTGTCTCATAAAAGTTGTACATGTTGATGCTACAGATGGCAGCACCAGTTGGGTGTGAGAATTTCCTGATGGTGTTCAGAACTCTTGCTTTGCTTTGGAGCGTTTTGCACTTTGCGGGGTATCATGAGCCACCTCTCTATCATTGGAATGAAGAGTACCTGGAGGGACAGCCATGGTATGAAGTGAGGCTAACCATACCAGCTCGCACACAAGCACCCTTCTGGCAGGAATGGAAGGAAGAATCTAAAGGGAAAACTCCTTGGGAGGCTGCCCAAGTTGTGGCCTTCGAGGTGTTGAGTCAGATTTGTCAGCAGCATGGGGATGCACTTACCAGCAGTGCTGCTGATATGTTTCCTCGGGTGGATCCATCCATGGCAATTTGGGAACAACGCAACCAAAATGCATTGATCCGAGATCAAGATGAGCGGGCCAATAGCTCTAGTCCCGCTATGAGTGCCATGTTTGCGGTGATGAAGATGTTCTGTACACGCCAGGACACCAGAAATTTCTGGCAGGAATCATACACCACTTGCATGGACAAGCTCATGAGAGCTGAAGCCACACAATGTAAGCTCAAGAAGCATGTGCACAAGCCTAAGAAGGCAGCCAGTGAGGCCCGATGGGAATCTGACCAAGCCTATGCAACTTTGGGCAATCTCCATACCCAAATGGAGCAAGTGGATCAACAGATAGCAACAGCCCAAGAAGCTAGAGCTGATGATCAAGCATTGCTTGTAGGACTGCGCGAGCAGCTAGAGGCCACCCGTGCCGAGGCGTCCACAGCTATGCGCCAGCGAGACGTAGCAAACAACCGTGCCGCTGTAGTAAGAATAGAACGAGATAGGCACCGTGCAATAAGTGCCATGTAGGACCATGCTGAGAGGGATTTGCGTCGGTAGCTTGCACAGGCTCAGGTTCAAGTGATGAACCTTCAGCATGAGGTGCATTATCTGAACAATCAGCTGAACCCAATCCTTGATGGGGAAGAAGATGGTCCAAATATGGAGGAAGATGACGATGAGGACGAGGAAGAAGTGGAGCCAGAGGAGAGAGATGATCCTATCTCTGACCTCGACAGTGATCATAATGAGGATTAGATTGCTTAGTGATTAGTGGAAATGCTTGATGTATCATCGCTATTTATGTAGTGGACCTGTAGTTTGAGTTTGGTGTTGGTAATTGGACTATCATATAATATTGGTATTTGTATGTTATCTCACGTTTGGTTAAATGCTAATGCAATTCTAGTTCATTTATCAGTGATCATGATTTAAATGTTAACGCGCTATGAGCCCGATAAGTGATCAAATTGGTGGTGTCATGTTGCAAGAATGAATTATTATGCCTCTATTTTTATTGTTTGAATTTAAGATTCTCTCTAGTAATTTTAGTTTGGCATGATTATATAATTCATCTACAATCTCTTGACATCATCCAATAATCACTTATTGTTGCAACTTTGCCGATGACTCGCACCCATGCCGGAGCTAGCAGCAGTCATGGTGGCAATGATGGTGACTTACCACCACCGCCACCGCTGTCTCCTCAGGAGTTCTTTGCCCAATTCTTGGGAAGCCAAAGGACTATGGAGGAAGCTCTGTGCCTCATTGCGTAGAACACAGCTCGTGCCCACCCACAGCAACAGGGGCCTGAGCCAAACCAGTACATCACCTCCAAGGAATTTCTGGATACAAAGCCTCCTGTCTTCAAGGTAGTTGAGGAACCCCTCTAGGCGGACGAGTGGCTCAACACTATTGAGCAAAAGTTTTGTCTGCTAAGGGTCACCGAGCACCAGAAGGCTGAGTATGCGTCCCATCAGTTGCAGGGACCGGTAGGGATTTGGTGGACCCATTTCTTGTCCTCTCTACCTATCAATGCACAAGTAACATGGGAGCAGTTCAAGCTAGCCTTTAGGGGAAATCACATTCCCCCAGGGCTGATGCACATGAAGGTGGCTGAATTTATGAGGCTCACACAAGGTACTAAGACCCTCACTGAATATATGCATGCTTTCAACAACATGTCCAGGTATGCCCTAGGTTTTGTTGATACCGAAGAAAAGAAGATAGAAAGTTTCAAGCAAGGTCTTGGCATGAAGCTAATGAAGACTATGGCCAACTCCAAATGCACCACCTACAATGAGTTTATTAGTGATGCTTTGACCCAGGAAAACCATAACAATATGCATGCGGTAGCTAAGGGCCGCAAGAGGGCAATTGAGGCAGGTGCCTCTAAATCTTCACAGTCTAGAGCTCCTATAACAGCTAGACCACAGTTCCGCCCACCAGCACCTAAGCTCAGGCCTCTGCCACCAAAAGCTCAGAATAGCCGACCTCAGAAGGTATTTCGTAAGGCATTCACTATTGCCTTACCCAAAGGGAATGGCGGTCAAGGAAGCTCCATAGGACCTAGAAGTAATCAACCCTGCTACAACTGCAATCAAGTGGGTCATTAGGACAAGGAATGCCCCCACCCTAAGAAGAACAGCAATCAGAATTAGAATAATCAGAGGCAGGCGAACTCAAGGGCATGTCCTGGATACATGCACTATACTGCTGTTGAGGAGGTGCTTGCAGGAGAAGTTGTCACGGCTGGTATGTTTCTTATTAACAAGCATCCCGCTATTATTTTATTTGATTGGAGCTTCTCATTCCTTTATGAGCCAAGCATTTGCATCTAGACATGATCAGAAAGTAATTGAAGTAAGCAAGGGTGGTTATAATATAAGTTCAGCTAGGGCTACTATTTCTACAAATAAGATAGTCAGAAATGTGTTCATCTCTATACAAGAGAGGGAGTATACAACGGATTTGATAGTATTGCCCGGGTTATCCATAAGCGTAATCTTAGGCATGAATTAGATGAAGGATCATGGTGTTCTCATTGACACTAGCACTCGTACTGTTATGTTGAGAGAACCCAAGGGAGGAAATGCTTTTCTAGTACCACTTTCCTAAAATTTTGAACTCCAACACTTAGCTTGTGCTATCCAAACCACTACCCTTTGCGATATCCGAGTGGTTTGTGAGTTTCCTGATGTATTCCCAAATGAGTTACCAGGTTTACCATCTGATAGGAATGTGGAATTTTAGATTGAGTTAGTTCTAGGTACGACACCTATCTAAAGAAAGCCTTATAGGATGCCACCAAATGAGTTAGCGGAACTTAAAATTCAACTACAAGATCTGTTGGACAAGGGTCTCATTCAACCTAGTTCATCTCCATGGGGATGTCCAGCATTGTTTGTTAAGAAGAAGGACAAGTCCTTGAGAATGTGTGTGGATTACAGGCCACTTAATGCTGTGACCATAAAAAACAAGTATCCTTTGCCTCGCATCGACATCTTGTTTGATTAGTTGGCAAAAGCAAAGGTATTCCCCAAGATTAACTTGAGATCAGGCTATCATCAGATAAAGATTAGGCCAGAGGATATACCTAAAACTGCTTTCTCCACTAGGTATGACTTATATGAGTATTTGGTTATGTCTTTTGGACTAACGAATGCTCCTGCCTACTTCATGTACCTAATGAATTCGATATTCATGCCCGAGCTCGACAAGTTCGTGGTAGTGTTTATCGATGATATATTGATTTATTTAGAGAATGAGGCAGATCATGCAGAGCATCTAAGGATTGTTCTATATAGGTTGAGGGAGCATAAGCTATATGCAAAGTTTAGCAAGTGTGAATTTTGGTTAAGCAAGGTACCTTTCTTAGGTCACATCTTATCAAGAGATGGAATATCGGTAGACCCATCGAAAGTACAAGAGGTCATGGATTGGAAGGCCCCGACTTTGGTCCATGAAGTTTGGAGTTTTCTAGGGTTAGCAGGATATTATCGTCGTTTTATTCTAGATTTCTCCAAGATAGCTAAGCCCATGACTAGGCTACTTTAGAAAGATGAGAAGTTCAAGTGGACACCAGAGTGTGAAGTAGCTTTTAACACCCTCAGGACTCTGTTAACTATAGCTCCTGTTTTAGCACAACCCAACATTAAAAAGCCTTTCGATGTATTTTGTGATGCATTGGGTATATGTTTGGGGTGTGTGCTCATGCAAGAAGGAAGAGTTATTGCATATGCTTCTCGGCAGTTGAGAAAACATGAAGTCAACTACCCTACTCATGATTTAGAACTTATAGTGGTTGTTCAAGCATTAAAGATATGGAGACATTATTTGTTGGGCAATGTATGTCATATATACTGACCACAAAAGTCTCAAGTATATCTTTACCCAACTTGAGCTGAACATGAGACAACGAAGATGGCTAGAGCTGATTAAGGACTACAATTTGAAAGTGCACTACCATCCAGGGAAAGCCAATGTTGTAGCCAATGCACTTAGTCAGAAGTCTCATTGCAACACTATAGAAGCATTGTTGGAAGATGGATTTAATTTGTTACATCCTGTTGTACTGCACAATATCACTATCAGTTGTTTACTTGAGAGCAAAATCATAGAGCTACAGAAGATAGATGTAGGTATATTTCACATCAAGAGAAAGATGTAAGAACAAGAAACCAAGCATTTTAGATTGGATGAAAGGGGTGTGTTATGGTTTGAGGACCGACTTGTGGTACCGAAAGACCGTGAGTTTAGAAATCAAATTTTAGATGAAGCTCATTCATCCAAGTTGTCAATCCATCCGGGTAGTAGCAAAATGTATCAAGATTTGAAGACCCATTTTTGGTGGACTAAGATGAAGAAAGAGATCGCAGCCTATGTCGCTAGGTGCAATAACTGTAGTAGAGTAAGAGCTGTTCATATGAAATCTGTCGGATTACTTCAGCCATTGTCTATTCTAGGTTGGAAATAGGAAGAAATTAGTATGGACTTTATCATAGGCCTCCCAATGACACAGGAAGGTCACGATTCAATATGGATCATTGTAGATCATCTCACCAAGTCAGCACATTTTATACCTATGAACATAAGGTATCATGTGGTGAAGTACACTAAGCTGTATGTTTCTCAGATTGTGAGGCTACATGGGGTACCCAGGACCATAATCTCAGACCGAGGACCACAGTTCATAGCTCATTTTTAGGAGCACTTGCACCAGGCTTTGGGAACTAAACTGATCAGAAGTTTGACATACCATCCACAAACTTCAGGACAGACTGAGCGAGTGAACCAGATCTTAGAAGGTTTGCTGAGAGCTTGTGTTATATCTTCCAAGGGTTCATGGGAGAAATGGCAACCTTTAGCCGAGTTCTCCTACAACAACAGTTATCAAGCAAGCATCAAGATGGCTCCGTTTGAAGCCTTGTATGGTAGAAAATGTTGAACTCCATTGAATTGGATTGAGCCTGGTGAAAGGAGATACTTTGGTATTGACTTTGTCACTAAAGCTGAAGAGCAAGTGCATATTATTCAACAACATATGAAAGTCGCTCAGTCCAGACAAAAGAGTTATGTTGATAAAAGAAGAAGACCACTGACTTTTGAAGTGGGAGACTATGTATACTTGAAAGTGTCACCCATGAAAGGAGTGCAGAGATTTGGAGTGAAAAGGAAGCTAGCGCCTAGATATGTAGGGTCGTATAAGATTATTGAACGGAAAGGGAATGTCGCTTATAATTTACAACTTCCACTAGAGATGAGTGCAATATTCGATGTCTTCCATGTTTCTCAGTTGAAGAGATGTCTTTATGTGCCTGAGGAAGCTATTGCACCCACCAACATAAAGCTTCAATCTGATTTGACCTATGAAAAGAAGCCAATCCGAGTGTTAGAAGAGATGGAAAGAGTAACACGGAGTAAGATCATTAAGTTCTATAAGGTGGTATGGAACAATCATAGTGAACAAGATACCACGTGGGAACGAGAGGATTATTTACGAGAGGTTTATCCCGCCTTTTTCCAAGAATGGTAGGTCTTGCAAATCTTGGGATAAGATTTTTATAAGGGGGAGGGGCTGTAACACCCTAGGTGTTAAGCTTGCATAATTTGACTTGCATTGCATGAGCATGAGCATCATGCATTCATATTTAAGCTTTTACATTTGAAACATGTGATTGAAACATATGAAACATGTGTGTTATTTTATGTTTCTTTGTATATATGCATATGATCATGAGTGAATACATGTAAATGGTTGATGTGAGTCACTAAAACATCTTAGCTACACTTAGGATGACTAATGGAACATTGTTCATGAAGATCACTTTGTCTAATCAAGTCCTTAAGTGATGCTATGTATGTTGACCTAGAAAGTGAAATGTGTAACCAATGTATGAAATGTTTGTGTGACCTTATGAATAGCTTAAACATGTTTAGAATGTCATTATGAACAACTTTGGTATTCATGACTGAGGGTAATTTGGTCACTAAGTCATAGTTCAAGTGTTAGTCATCATTTAAATGTAGTAGGTTTGACCTAGTTTGAACGATATGATAGAAACTTTTCATGGATGGGTGCACCAAAGTAAAGTTGTAGTATTTGATGAGAGGAACACCTTTTATTTTTGGGTCATGAGCTAATTATGTGCACAGCTTAGTCTTTTTGAGCTCACAAAATTCAACATTTTGCTATTTTTCAAAATAAAAAATTTCGCTAACTCATTTTCGACTGACAGTGTGACGAGCTCAACTTTAGGCTGATTTTACTCCCTAACCGTCAAGAAATAGGACTTGA
This sequence comes from Miscanthus floridulus, assembly GCF_019320115.1. Classification (NCBI taxonomy): domain Eukaryota; kingdom Viridiplantae; phylum Streptophyta; class Magnoliopsida; order Poales; family Poaceae; genus Miscanthus; species Miscanthus floridulus. Next base: position 83,303,025 of record NC_089584.1, on the reverse strand, counting down.
TTTCTAAATAAGATTTGTAGCTGGTACATAGCTCTACAAGTTTGATTTTAGTGTCATTCACTGAGTCGCTCTGGATCGATAGAATTAACGTCTTGAAATCATGCTGTCAGGTGCTTGAATGGGCACTGACGAACGCCGTGTCGTGCCGGTTCGTGGCCGACCCGCCACAGATGCTGGCCGCCACATGGAGGAAATGAAGTCACACGTCGCCGTTGCCCTAACTAGCCAGGCCACGCCGAGCCAGAGCGCGCCTTCACCCTCCCCAGCATCCGTCCGTGACGCCCCGCGCTCCCATTTGCATTTCCCTACCTCCTCCTTCGCTTCCGCCTCGGTCCGCAGCAGCCACCGTAGCACCAAGCTTGTTGCCGTTGCTTTGCTAGCCACCAAGCTTGACCTGTATCGCTTCTCCACCACCACAGCCACTCCATCATGATCCCACCATCTCACCACACCCGCATTTCTCGCTAGCCACGCACAGTAAGGCTTCCTTTGCTATGTTCACCCTCGCCGATGTTCCGCTGCCATGCTTCGTCGCCGTGGCTAGGATGCTTCCATCCATCGTGTGCCATGATAGTGTTTGCTTTGGTTTCACCGTAGCCTGTAGATGTTTTGCCAAGCCCTAGTTTGAGTCGTCGTGGTCACCTTCAGCGTATCGCCGTCGACCCACACCGCTGTGCCACCATGGCCGCCACCGTCGAGCTTAGCTTCACTAATCAGTCTACCTAGCTACCATAGCGGGTGTGCAAGGTCGCGAGGGTCACCATAGTTCCTGTTCCGTCACCGGAGAAGCCACTGTCGGCAAAACTCCGGCCGTCCCGCACGTTCCTCTATTTTTGCTGTCGCTGACGTGTGGGGTCGACTGACCTACGGGCCCTGCCTGTCAGCGACACAATTTCAAAGGATAGTTCATTTATTTTTAGAATTTCATGCTAACTTTGAAAAAGGATAAGTTGAGCTGTAGAGATCCAAATCTTGTGAAATAAATTTTGTTGTGTCCCTCATGAAGTGTAGTGTTTTGTAAAAATATAATATGTACAGTTTCTGATTTTTTTATTGGGGATTGAAATGTATTTAGATAAATGCTTTTTGAATGTTAATAATCTTGTAAAATAGATATCTTGAGCTAGAAAACTCCTAAAATTGTGATTCAATTTTGTTGGTTTTGTATTGACATGCTCTAGCTAGTAAAAATATTAAGCTTGCTGTAAACTTGATTTAAATATGGTCTTTCTATTTATTTATTAATAAATGGCATTTTCTAAGGAAATTTGTAGGGATAAAAATATGTAATATATTGCTATGCAAATTTTTGTATAGTAGTATGGCACTAATATGAATCTAGGAAAAATATATAATCTGTTGCTGGATACTTTTCTATAGGGTTTACTATTTTCACTAAATTAACCCTTACTAGCTTATCATTTTTTCATAGGATGTTATACATGTGCAAATGGTATGAAATTTTCACAGTAGCCTATTGTGAGCATTAGAGTCTACTATAATTTTCTGAGAATTTATTGTGCACATTTGGTGTATGTTTATTATTTACCCTAATTATTTAATTAAATTAATAAAGGCATGTAAGTAATTAAATTGGGGTTCACCATGATGTTTTCTATAATTCTTGTGAGGCATAGTAAATGTTGATGTTCATTGTAAGGTGTAGAAGCCATTGATTGTATGCAACTAACTAATTATCACTTTATAATTCAAATACAAGGCTGCATGTATAGTTTTGATTGTGTGGATGATTTCATATGTATAATGGTCTTTGCTGTAAAACTTGTTAATAACAAAGTTATAGATAACTTACTAATCTACCTTGTATTAAAGTTTCACAGTCATAGGACTTAGGGTTTTAGAGTTATAGCTGTTATAATTTTGTTGTCCAAAATGTTTACTTTCTGGCCAGATTTGATTGAATGATTTGTTTGCTCTATATAACTATTGAATCACAGTAAGAGTCTTAAAATAAAGTTGTAGACAATATCTTAAGCTTTCCAGAATGTCCACAACCATATGATTTTGATCTATATAACTCCAGTTATGAGTAAAACAAGTAGCTGCTATTTTGTGGTGTAGTAAATAAATTGTTGAAGTGTTTGATTAAGTAATCTAGAAGAGATATGCACCTACTCAGTAAAATGTGATGCACTTGTTATTACTTTAATACCATGCTATTAATAATACTTTTACGAATGCATTCATCATGTGTCATCATACTATACTTGTCAGCATATATGCATTCGGAATATCTTATGCCATATTCATGCATCTAGGATCGACAGAGGAGATAACGTTGCTGGAATTCAACAAAGGAGAGGAAGGGGACCAGCAGGAGATTCCTCAAGCCACAGCTCCCAAAGAAGAGGAGTAGACCCTAGAAGAGCTTTCGGAGTGCCCTGACCACCGCCCCACTTCTTTTTTGAAAGGCAAGCCCCGGAGCATTCTAAGTCTCCTAGTGTTTTACAAAATATTACTTGAGTCCTTTTTGTTTGATGCATTAGGTTATAAGAGTTGATTGGAACCACTTGATGCATATAATTTCCTTATCCAGAAATATACCTTTAACCCTGTGTAGGTTTAGGATTGAATATATGCTTAGCCATGCTTAGACTGGTAGAAGTCGGGTGATTTCCTGTCACCTATGAGATATAGGTGGATACCGAAGCATGGTTGGCTATATTTGCTATCGTGGAAAAGAACCATGGGGTAATATAAATGGAGGCCGGGTGGAGTCTATGTGTAGGTTGACTCATGTGATTCCATCTGTGCCGATTAAGGACCGTATCATTGTTGGCACTTTTGACAAGATTGAACGCATGCCTATCACTTAGCTGGCCGGATAACTCATTTCGACCACGAATCCGAGTAGCTCAACTTAGGCTGGGCCCCTCTCTATAAGAGTGCGCACTCTGGATGATAGTAAGGATGTGCGAGGAGCCAGACGTGAGCCCAATGGTAGGCTAGGCCTGAACGTCCTGGCAGTTGGTTGTCCCTGATTGGGCGGCACTGGGCGAACCCACAAAATGTGTACTTGAGTTGTACCAAAGGTGATCGTTGATCTGCTCTGCCTGGGTTTGTGTTAGGAATAAATTCTCAGCTGGTTGAAATTGATTTGAATCGCCGTCTCTCCCGGATAGTGAGAAACTTGGCTAGCCCCAACATCGTAGTAATTGTATTATGGAATATGATGGTTCGGATAAATATGGAATTACTATACCTGCTATGGTTACTATTGTATGCTCTTAAAATGATGTATCACATGTTTGGCATAGGATAGTTGCTAATTTAGAGATGGATAGTTATAATTAACTTGATAACAGAATTATAATTGTATAACTAAGTTAATTGCTTTTTCTGCAAAATGTTGTCAAGCTACCTCCACTTATAAAGCCTTGCATAATCCTTGGAGTCAATTTATTTCTGGTTTATGACGGGTAAGTCTAGCGGAGTACCTTCTCGTACTCAGGGTTTTATTCCCATTGTTTTAGATGGCATAGTATATCATTGATATTGCAAGAGTTGCTTCTATCCTGCTGTGGATGAGGAGTAAGCCTTGGGCAGGCTTCTTTACTAATCCCTCTATATGCTTTTGTGGACTGTGATCATATGTTGGCATTGTATTAAACTATGTTGGCAAATGCTACTTTCGAACTTAATTTGCTTCCGCTATTATCGATCAAACTTGGTTTGTAATAACTTTGTTTCATACTCTGATGATGGAAATGTATCTGTAAACTTTATGTAATATGTGACATGTATGTTGAATCATGTACGATCTTGGTTGTTTATGGATCATTTATCGAGACCTGTCGTGGTACTCGACAAACTACCGGGTTTATATGGGCTCAAGTATGACAGTGCGATCGCTTACGGGCTGCCATTGTACTTGTGCTCTTGTAAATTGGTCGGTTCTGCAACAGCTGACATCAGAGCAAGATTCAACGTTAATTGTCACATGTATATTTAAAACAAAGGTTTTTGTTTTCCAAAACCCTTTTCTAGCAAATAATAACTATATAAATAGGTATTTGAAATCTAAAGTGTGCCAGTGATCATTTTCCTTATGCCCAAATTAAGGACTATTAGGTGGCTATTTAAGTACTAACTTGGGGGTTTTATTTTTGTCATCCAGAGCTTGATCATCACATGTGTTCACACCATCACCATGATCTTCATTTCATGTGGCCATCTCCTTCCATGAGTGCCACCTAGCTCCTTCACTTGGGTTGGACCATCCTATCTAGTCACACACTTAGATGCAAGGATTAGTCCAAATAGGTTTCATCAATTATCAAAACCAAACTAGGGCTTTCAATCTCCCCCTTTTTGGTAATTGATGACAACCTCTACAAAGATATGAAATAAATTCAAATTTGAATCAATGTTGCTTGTCCAATTATTTTTACCATGTGTAAAGGATTTGGACAAGTTTCATGAACCTCCATTGGTAGCATTTGTTCCCCCTACATATGTGCTAAGAGTTTGGATTGATAGCTTGCACATATGCATGGATTTGAGTTGTGGGAGAGTAATGTCTACCAAATGATGCTAAGGTATAAGAGATGGACCTTTGAAGCGTGATACCAATCAGAGTGCACCAAATATACCATCCTTAGCACCATTGTTAGTTAGATACCACTTGTAAAGACAAGAACTAGATACCTCATGAGATCAACATTATATGCAAGGCTCTAGTACCACTTTGTGAAAACAAATGCAAGGCATATCTAACTATCACCTATGCATGCTAGTTTTTCATTTCATCAAACTTACAACTAGCATACACCACACAAGCATGTATATCAAATTTAAACTTGACAAATGCAAGCAAGCATATGTGAATGCACATTCAAATGCATCATACAAGTTTATGAGCTTGCCCCCCTACTTGTGTGCTTAAATTTTAATTGATCCCTTTACTTCCATTTCTCCCCCTATGTCATGTTTTCACTATCTTTGTGCATTACTTCTCCCCTTTTGTCATCAATGACCACAAAGGTTCAATTTTAGATAGGTTAGGATAATCAATGTCAACCAATGGGGTGAGGATCATTTTCCCAAATTTGGTCCAATCTAGAACACTTGCCAAAGATATTTAACTCGATTTGATCCAAGGACAAGCTTCTTCACACCTCATCTCAAGGGTTATCTTGTACCATGTTGAGTTAAACACTTATAGCTCATTTTTTAGATCAAACACTAGGTTCACAAGCCCACAAACATGTCATATGCTACCACTAGATCATGTCAAGTATGGAAGAAATAGTGGTACCATACAAGCATAAAATTCATTTGATTATCATGAATGAGCCTATTGAATATGAGGAATGACTAGATGCACTAAAACATGTCCTTAGCAAAGGATGTATGCATGACAATTAACTTTTACCTTGGTTTGCTCAAAGGAGAGGCATGTCATATAAGTGAGGGTGCATCAACACATATTTGAGAAACCTTTTCTCATCAAGTGGCTTGGTGAATATGTTGGCAAGTTGATCTTCGGTGCCCACACTCTTAATTGAAATGTCCCCTTTTTATTGATGATCTCCAATGAAATGGTGGCGGACATCAATGTGCTTTGTTCTTGCATGTTGAACTAAATTGTTGGTTAGCTTAATTGCACTCTCATTGTCACAAAGCAATGGCACTTTCTTGAACTTGATTCCCAAATCACTCAAGGTGGTCTTCATCTAAAGAATTTGTGCACAACAACTACCGACGGATATGTATTCAGCTTCGGCGGTTGATAATGCAACACTATTTTGCTTCTTTGATGACCATGAAACCAGGGGTCTTCCCAACAATTAACATGTGCCTAAGGTGTTCTTCCTTTCAACCTTGCATCCCGCATAATCGGAGTCTAAATATCCAACAAGTTCAAACTTTGCTCCTATAGGATATGACAAACCAATATTTTGTGTATGCTTCAAGTACCTCAATATTCTATTTGTAGCCTTCAAATGACTTTCTCTTGGTAAGGTTTCAAATCTTGCACATATGCACACACTAAACATGACATCCAGCCTTGATACAATCACATAGAGTAGGCTTCCAATCATAGACCGATACAACTTTTGATCCACCATGTTGCCACTTGCATCACTATCCAAATTGCCATTTGTTCCCATTGGTGTACTAATGGCTTTGCTCTAATTCATGCCAAACTTCTTGAGCATGTCTTTAATGTACTTGCCTTGACTTACAAATGTACCATTCTGCAATTGCTTGATTTGAAGATCATGGAAGTAACTCAACTCTCCAATCATGGACATCTCAAATCCATTAGCCATCATCTTCCCAAACTCTTCACAAAAGTCTTGATGGGTTGATCCAAATATGATGTCATCAACATAGATTTGCAACACAAACAAGTCCTTGCCAATCTTCTTGGTAAAAAGTGTGGTGTCAACCTTGCCCATCATGAATCCCTTTGAGAGTAGGAATTCTCTCAACCTCTCATATCATGCTCTATGTGCTTGCTTCAAGCCATACAATACCTTCTTCAACTTGTACACATGGCCAGGCTTCTTGTCATCTTCAAACCCAGGAGGTTACTCAACATATACTTCTTCATTGATGTAGCCATTGAGAAATTCACTCTTGACATCCATTTGATAGAGCTTGATGTTGTGGGCACAAGCATAGGATAGCAATATTCTAATTGCTTCCAATCTAGCAACCAAGGTGTTGACGGTCACTAACATCAATTATAAACCATCAACATAACCTACATATATACTTAATTCCATCACCAAACATAGGTCTAGCGGTTTAAGCTAATAAATTCCACGAGTTTTGGTGAATCCGTGTTTTTAGCAGGGTTTCATCAGAAAATCGTCAAGGAGGACCTATTCGTTAAAGCAAATCACGTTTATCCGCAACGAAATCGACGCGGGAAGACTCTAGAACACTCTAGAAGGCAACCCACCAAAGCAGACCCCAAGGGGCTAACATGTGGGGCCAGCCGACCCAACCTACAAGCTGGTTGGCCCATGGGACCCACCCGTCAGTCTCCGCTTCGAATGTCGGTTCTCCACCGCCATTGAAATCCAATCTTTGCCGTTTAGTTAAGTTGGTTTGATCCGAGGGCTCAGGATTGATGCTCCGGTCTATATATATCAGCCTCAACCCCCCTCCCTCAGTACATCCCTAAAACCCTAATTCATATCTTTAGGATCGAGCCAGCTATCAAGAGAAGATTAGTCCTCCATAGGATCTAGTCTTATAAATAGAAATAGTGAGATGGAGAGTGAGGGAAGAGTTTGGAGGAGGTGTCGGCCTGTCGGTGCTCTCTCTATAGCTTGTACCTTGGTGGATCCAAGTTCTATCTCAGCTTTCCTCTAAGATATCTCTGGTAATCAACTTCTGATTCAAGTAAGCATTGTGTTTATATTGTTCACTAGGTTCATGACTCTTTTGAGTGCTTTATTTCTGCTCTAGAGGGAGTAAAGTATTAATCATGAGTGTAAGCATGGTGCTTAGACTTAGGTTAATCGTGGATGCATCCTAAATTTCAGATCGGTGGTAGATCATGTGTGTGACATCAGTACTATATAGCCTCATTGAGTACTATATAGCATCATTTATCCTTTGTAGTCCACCTCCTGTTTGTAGGCCAAGTAGGACCCGGTTACGATAGAAAGCATCCTCTGCTAGTTTTTTTCCCTAGTAATGTCCCTAGTTGAACAGTAGAAGACATGGCTTACCCAAGTTAGAATTAGAGAACCTTAGTTATCCTCTCTATGCTCCTATTTATCCTAACCTTGTTGCTACCCCTTGTTAAGTTAGACTGTAGTAAGTCTCATACGTTCCCCTATGGATACGATACTTGCAATAATTCCAGATGAAAGCTACAACGGTATTCATGCACTTGCGGATCTTATCTGTGTGCATTAATAAATACCAACAAGCTTTCTAGAGCCGTTGCCGGGGAAAAGGTTGCTGAATTTACTTCGAGCCTAGCTTGACATTTTATCTTTTATTCTTTCTTTTGTTTTACCTTTTCTTTTCACTATGGATTCTACTCCTATCTATCAATATGCTGCACCTATGAGTGCGTGCCTAGAGCTACCAAAATCTATAGAGCCTATCCTAACACCTGGCTATGAGCTGCGCCTGTGTTTAATAAAACTGATTCAGGATCAATCCTTCTTGGGAGAAGGCAACAAAAACACGTACTCACACCTACAAGTGTTTGAATAGACCTGTGCATGCTTCCGTATCACTGGTATGTCTCACAAGACCTTAAGATGAAAGTTATTTCCATTCTCTTTGACGGGAAGAGCTAAACATTGGTACAATCAAACCATAGGAAGTATGCAAAGAGATTAGGAAACATTATGCTCTAAATTTTGTTTATGTTTCTTTCCCATCTCTAAAGTAGTTAGCCTTCGAAAAGAGGTTCTAAATTTTAGAAAACTAGAAGAAGAATCTCTTGTCACATCATGGGAACGTATTAATAGTCTCATCATTGCTGGCCCAGACCTTGCCATTCAAGACCTTGTACTTCTTTAACATTTTTATATGGGTCTTAGCAAGGATTATGCGCAATCCCTTGATTTAGCCTCTAGAGGAGCTTTTCTTCATTTGTCTGCTAGTAAAGCAAAGTCTATGCTTAATAGAATTAGTGGAATCACTCCCTGCACTAGCATTCATGATGAACTCCTCGAGGAAGAGAAGGAATCATCTCCTAATTAGGAAGAAGAAGTTTTGATAGCCGAATTAGAACCACTCCAATCCTAAGATTCAGCTATCAATTCTAAACCATCAATACCCCAAAATCATCCAAAGGAAGAAGAAATTCTACCTTTGGAAAGCCCTGATAAAATTAAGGATGATCTTTTTATGCTAATTTTGGAAAAAGTTTAAACTCCTAGCCTGACAAGAGACCTTTGAGCGAATATAATTTAAATCCTCTCAAGAAGGGATCTCTGAGAAAACGTCCTTATTCCCATATAAGACATTGGGAAAAACACAAGGGTGGCATGTCTAGTAAAACCATAGAAGGAGAGCTAAGCTATATAGAAGCCATTCCTATTCTCTCCCCTTCTATGCCCATACTAGATGTCTCATCTGAACACATCTCTAAACCCATCCTTGACCCTGATGATCCCTCTTACGCTCTTTCTTCTAATTCTCATGATAATCCTAGAAATCCACTAAGACACCCAAAGCATAGGAGTCATGAAGGCCATAAGGATGACCAAGAAGAGCAACGACAATGGCTGGAATGTATTAAGAACTCATATGCCATTGCTAAAGAATGGATGGACAAGGAGGAAGCCTTATGGGTACAATCCAAACTTGATTTAGATCCAAACGGTGAGCTTAAGTCCATCTCCTTAATAAACATAACTCACCCAAGTTTGGAGGAGGCCTTAGTCAAGATCAACCCAAGAGTTACCAATCCAAGGGAAATATTGGACATCCATGAAGAATCACCCTTAGAGCTTGAAAGGGAAGATTACATCAACAAGCATGGAAGCTACTTTATAAACACCTCATCAAATCCATGCTCGTATGAGAAATTTCCTGAATCAATTGGTCTCTCCAACATTGCCACACATGAGATCTTCAACCCCCTCATACTTCCTGTTCATAAAAACTTTGAAAGGGTGGTTGTAGATGCATATGTTTATCATAAATATTGTAGATCTTGTTGTGCGAATCTTGAGATAGGTATCCAGAGGTTGGTATTGGAGAGGAAAGCACTTCACCAACTTGAAACACAATTCGAAGGTTTCCCAAGGATGAGCTTCTGTCCTAAAACAAGCACTTTCGGGAGATAATATGAGCTCTCACCTTTTGCAATAATGCCCTTGTTAAATGAGCATAGAAATATAATTTTGAAAATATTCCTTCAAGTATTTTTGTCACTAACCATTCCAGGTCTGAAGCAAAAAGAATAAGGGATGACAACGCAAGGTATGTCCAACCAATTATCATGCAACATTTAATCACATCCATCCAAACTTGATTTTTTCTACAAAATTCAAGCTGGGGGAAAGGCTTCTCTAAAAACATCTCTTGCCATGTTGCTAAATTATTTTGGTTGTGTCTACCTTTAAGACATGCTCAATTTGCTAAATAACAATCGTGTTCTTTCATCTCCATTTGAGTAAATCTCTATAGTGCTTTCATGTTACCTTTGCTGCCATAGTAAGTTTTGATTTGGAACTACTCGACATACTTCCAAATGTTTTTTAAATTAAGCTAGGTGCTTAGGTTAAAATACATTCCTTAATCAAATTAGACATAGAGTCCAGTTTGGTTATTGAACTAAAAATTGCTTTAGCAGAGACTAGATATTTTGTTGGACTAACCCCTGCAGGAAATTTTCAATTCAATTTGGGTAAGTCATGAGATGAATTCATATCGGAGATGAAGCAAGGCACATGTCGAACTCCAATAACATAGGGCAAAGTAGACATAGCTCATTCATCATGGATGAAATAACTGTAAGTATCAAAGATCATTCACTTTGTCTTTAGCTATAGGTTACCTTTGCCTTTAAGCCATGCTTGTATAGAACATGACAAACAAAAACTATGCTAAAATAATTCTGTCACTATCTTCTCATTAGCATAGAGGGAAATTATAAAATTTTGGACAAACAACCCATGTTTCAAAATTGTATTTTCCTTCGGGTATATGTTGTCCACTAATCCTTTGCAGGCATAAACAATGAGTGAGGCGAAAGGTCTAACAAGGTGTCAAAAGATCGAAGAGTAGAGAGATGGCATGACAAAAGGATGAGAAAGAAAGGGTGCAATCTAAGAGACAAGAAGCTCATGAACAACTCGTACTGCGAGGCTAGCCAAACAAGGAAAACTTCAAGCAAATAGGAAGGACTATCATGAGTCATCTACCCTTCGTCACATGGTGTCATCACGCTCCAATGACAAAGGTAACATCCTAAGGTAAATGGTCACCATTTAAAAAGTTTTTCCTTGATTCAGGTATGCACATAATATAAATAAGAAACAAGCATGTTTGAGTTATAATTTCACTTAATCCAATCTAATTAACTCAACATGTTTAGTTCTTTAAACTTGTTCCTAGCACCACTTTCTTGAGCTCATAGTCTTTACCAAATAAGCTAAAAAATGCACATATTATCTCTGAAAGATGATAGTCATAATCATGTAAAGAGTGATACATTATGCATAGATAGACAATCCTTCCATGTGTTAAGCAATTCAACCCTTTTAGCCAAATGTACTTAAATGCTACATTTATGTAGAATCTTTTGATCCTTTCACCCATGATATAAATGAACACAACACATAACAAGAACTTCATTCAATGTGCCTAAGGTTAGAGAAAAATAAGGAAAGTTTTGGTTTTGTTGGTGTTTTCCCACCAACAGAGCCCATGCACTTGATCTCTACCTTGTCTTTATGAGTAGGATGCACTTCAAGCAAAGTGTGGGAGAGTCATTTATTCCCCAATTTCTACAAGTGGAAGTGCTGAACCTGTCAACCCAAAATCAAACTAAAAACCAAGGCGGGTTTGGCGAAAGAAGGTGACATCACCATTAGAGGCGTCATCACAATGATCCTCATCTTTAGAGCAAACCGAGGAACTTGATCAATGAACTTCACAAGGAGAAGTCCGATCCGAAGGACTTACAACACCGAACCCTCACCAAAAGAGCTAGTTTGGGGAAGAAGCATCCTCGTGTATCCAGGTAAGTATTCTTTCTCCTTTGTTTTAGTTTTTAGTATTAAAAAGATGAATAATTAAAAACAAAATAAAAAGATACCTTTATAATAAAATATATATATATATAGTTATGGTAATAATGTGTGATCTAGTAAAATTGAAAATAAAATAAAAGGTGTGTTTAGTTTTCTTTAATTTGTTTTTAAGAGCTAATCTCTTGAATGGAAATGATGAATAGTTGTTCTATTGTAATTCCTTTCAAGTGCCTAGTCTTCAGCCTTGAATTCTCCTGAGTTTTGGATACGATTGTTTTGATATAAGGATTTACTCAGAACATAAAACTCGTGGGTAACATATGCTTGATCTAAGTCTAGGTAATTAACGGATATGATATGAGAAGGTCTGAGCTGTTGTTTATCTTGTTCCAAGTGACACTAAAGTTCTAGAGATTTTTCTTTTGAAAAACACAAAAAATGCTACATGATGAGTTCTTGTATGACAAAGATTGAATTCCCACCAGAGCCATATATGTTATTTTGGCTAGAAAACTTCCACTTATATGCTGCTTGTTTTGCATTGAGTTTTGTCAAGCTTTGTTGACCCTTATGAGAGGTTTATCATGCTTTTAAAATCAAGATCACGTACACACCACCCACATATATGCACTACTCCTACACTAGGGGTAGGCACAAAAACATGCTTTCCATTTAGATCCACCCAAAAATGTTTTACTCCTACACTGGGGGTGAACACAAAAGCATGCTTGTTAGGTTTTCACTCAAAATAAATGCTCCAAGTACTTGTTGCTATCTCTCAAAGTTTTATTGCAGAAAAGAAGCATGGGCTATGCAAAAGTTATTCATAAGAAAAAAAGAAAAGAAAAAAATGATGATGAGAAAAAATGGACACAAAAGTGTCCGAGATATTTAAAACAATGGGTACTTAGATACCCGCCTAAAAAAAGAAGTAGAGATGAATAAGATAGCCCCTGCTCTCTAGCAAGTGTTTTCAAGTTTCAAAAGAGAGATAAGTTTTCAAGGGGCATAATAGAATTAGGTTAGCCACCATATATATATCCGCCATATATCCACACACAAGCACATCTTGATTTGATTGTATGACTCAACTCTCTTTGGATCCGAGGTTTGAGTTTACAAGATATGCATTTGCAAGTATGCTATAGCTTTCTCCCTACCTATGAACTCCACATAAGCCTTAGTGGTAGGAAGAGAAAAAGGCATAACATCTTCATTGCCTTGGTGAGGATTCACAAATAACATATATATTGAGAGACTTGAGGGTGTCATATAACGGAATCTCTGAGTTTTATTTTTGAAAACTTATAAAAAAACTCTGGAATAATGGTCGAGCAAAGACCTTGAGACATAGTGCTTGACTTGATCGTTTGTTCTTTCAATTGCTCAAGACCCAAGTGAAGGCTGAGAAGCCCCATGGTTGAAGGTAATATGGGTAAGTTTGAAAGTCAGATCAGTTTATTCTAATCTAGAGGAGAATTTTTTATTGAACATGTTGGTGTTTTGAGTAAACACCAATGAGTAAATTTGTATTATTGCACGTCTGGCTTGGATGGTGTGCTAAGAGGACACGAGGTTTATACCGGTTCAAGTAGAATGTCCCTACATCCAGTTCGTTGCTGCTGCTTGTGTTACTAGCACTGAAAAGTTTGTAGTAGGGGTTACAAACAGGCGAGAGAGGGACAGGTTCCAAGTCTCTGATGGAAAGAACGAATGGGTGCCTAGAGGTTCATCGCTGCTGGGCTGTGTGTTCGAGGTTCGATGCTAGTGGTTCTAATATGATCTAATGTGGTACGATCAGTTCTTGTGCGATGCGATGCAATGCCCTTTAGTGGGGTGCCCTACTTTCCCTTTTATATGCCAAGGGAAAGCATAGGTTACAATGGGAGAAAAGAGAGGAATGCGAGGGAGAGGAAGTCCTTTAGGGTCGCTAGACCTTTCCTTTCCTTTGTGTGGGCCCCGCTGACACGACCGGTGGTGATAGGGATAGCCCCATGTCGGGCGCCTGTCCACCTGATGATGCCATGCCCTAGCATTGTCAGCGGGTCGTGACATCCCATCCTGCCATGGTGGGCGGTGTGGTGACCTAGCGTGCTAATCAGCGACCATACAGGGAGTAGGTAGCATAGTGACCACGCATCCATCACTGTGGGCGATGTGAGTCCCCTGGAATGACATGTCGTGGGGACAGGGCGAGTTGAGACGTGACCGCTCCCTGCACGATGCCAGAAGTTTGACCTTGGGTCATACTTTCTTGCCCATAATGGTTGGCGGCGACGTGAGCTTCCATCAGGAGCCATGCCCGAGGGATCAGGCGAGACGGAGCTAGCCTTCAGACGTCGGGTGAGGCAAAGCTAGCCCTTAGACATCAGGTGAGGCAGAGCCCACCCTCAGACGTCGGACGAGGCGATGCCCTCCCTTAGGGATCAGGCGAGGTAGAGCCTGCCCTCAAATTCGGGCGAGGCAGAGCCAGCCCTCAGACATTGGGCGAGGCGGAGCTCGCCCTCAGACGTCAAGCGAGGCGAAGCCAACCCTTAGACATCGGGCAAGGTGGAGCCTGCCCTCAGATGTCGGGCGAGGTGGAGCCCACCATGGGGGGTCAGGCGAGGCGGAGCTCGCCCTCAAGCATCGAGCGAGGTGGAGCCAGCGGCCTCGGTAAAGGAATACTATTGTTTATGAACTGCATGTTTCATGTCCAAAGAATTCTCAACGAATTACATGTATGATTTATTTTCCTGCAATGCCTGCTGGGTACATATTCACATAATCTTTCATAATAAAACGCCCGTGGAATCATTGGAAGAATACCTCATTGTTCAAATGGAAAGCTTTTGCAGTTAAGTTTGTAAAGCTTTTGCAGTTAAGTTTGTATGTACTTATGTGACATCTAAACAATTCATTTTTGTAAGTGTACTGTTGAGTATGGACAAGTTAAACTTTCGAACTTACATTGTCATTTGTCATCGAGTTTCAATTACATGCACTTGGTCACTAAAGAAATTATTTCTAAAAGTAATAAATATATATATCTGTGATAATTGAAACATTAGATCAGTTTTGCTTCCATATATTTCTCTTCTCTTGTCAGTATAAACCAGATTTCCTGTGGAAAGATGTTTGACATTTTCTAATGTTTTAACTTTGTAAGTGACTGAAGTGTTGACTGCTTGGTTGTCGGTGCAGTGAAATCTAGTGAACTAGAATGGTTACTAGAAGGTAGCCAATTAAATATGGCAACTTATATGCAGTCTGGGGACAAACAGAAGACTTTTGCTTCCTTCTGTCAAAGCCAAAAGATCTTTGAAAACCCTCTCGGTGTGAAGTTTAAAGATATAAGTATTGCCAGGCTTGGGCTCTAGGACAGGTAGCTGCGTAACTTGTTTCCTTGGTACCATTATGGTAGAATAGCCAATTTCATCCTCAAACTATTGCTCAAGGCTTACTTTCGTCCATGAACTAGGAAAATGGCCATTCTAGTCCTCCAACTTTCTAAACCGGCTCAAATATGTCCTTCTGCCGACGTGGAGCCCCACGTTGGCCCGCCTCGTCGTCGCCTAGTCAGCTTCGATGGCCAAATACACTTTTTACCCTTCTCTGCTTGCTCCCTGTTTTTCCCGTCTCGTTAGCATCCACTCAATGCTTGCCGCCCCCAATAGCTCGCCGGCTCCCAACAACTCGTCTCCCTATTTTAATGCTTTGAAACGTAAGCATATCTCCAAATGACAGACAACGAGAATATTTAAATACAAATGATACTTGTGCCATGCACCGGATACTAGAATTACATGATGCTCTTCTCTGATGACACTACATGTTTTCCTAATCTTTTTCGAGAGGAGCTGCTTTTTTCTCCACGTCCAGCTGAAGATGATCGAATTTTTTGCAGATCCTGTTCCACCTGACACCTTGATGGTTGCCGGGGCCCGTTTGGTTCCCAGGACTAAAGTTTAGTCCCTGTCAGATCGAATGTTTAGATACTAATTAGGAGTATTAAACATAGACTGTTTACAAAACCAATTGCACTGATGGAGGCTAATTTACGAGATGAATCTATTAAGCCTAATTAGTCCATGATTTGACAATGGTATGCTACAGTAAATATGTGCTAATGATGGATTAATTAGGCTTAATAGATTCGTCTCGTGAATTTGCCTCCATCTGTGTAATTAATTTTATAATTAACTCATGTTTAGTCCTCCTAATTAGCCTCCGAATATTCGATGTGACACGGACTAAACTTTAGCTCAAGGATCCAAACACAATTTAACAGATGCACTCCCATAAGGCCACCAGCAACTGCCTTTGCTGATGCTTCAGCAATGGACTTCGAGTTTGCAAAGGACACCATTTTTCTCTCATGGCCAGACTGCACAAAAATGGTTTGAAATTACTTCACTGAAATTGACTTCTCGTTTCATATCACTTCACTGAAATTTACTAACCTGAAGATAAGATGAGCCAGTAGCTATTCCAGCACTTGATGATGAGGCTGCATGCTTTCTTTTAGATTGCTTGGATTGTGCAGGTTCTATTGCCAATGGTGTGGTACTTGCCTGACTTAGTGCATTGTTGGTCTGCTGTTGTGAAGGATTTTGGACCCTAAGCCTCCCTGCAGTAGTTAAGACACCCAAAGTTTGCGCTACGTAAAGACTAAAAGAAAACCTGCAGTTCCTTCTTCTTGAAACACCATCACTGTCCTCATCATATGATGCATCATGGTCTGAGTCAAAATATACAATGTCATCTCCACCTTCATTGACTTAAGCACTGTTTATATTAGTCTCTTCAGGAATTTCCAATGTAACTGGGGTGTCCAATGGAATCTCTCTTCCTTGCTTCTGCCTTAAACTCTTTGTATTTGGTTCTTATTTCCCTTCATCATTTTCATCACTTGTAAATCCTGTGGCATCAAAATCACTGTCTTCTTCCTCATCATCCTCCTCATTTTCTACATGTTGGTCACCATTTTGTCCATTCTGACCATCCTTAAGAGCTACTGGAGCATCCAAATTCATTATGTTATCATCTCGAAACAGGTCAACACATCATCATCACCATATTGTATCTCTGTACCTTCATTGTCACTCATGTCCAACTCAATTACTTCAGTGTATATGTCCACAGACCCAACAGAACCTATCTCATCAAGCATGTCCATGCATGACTTATCATCTACTAGCAACCTCATTGCACTATTTAGCTTTGCACCAATTGTCAACCAGTACATCCTAACAAATCTATGAAAGGTTGTGTCATCTAAAAGATGGCCACTGAGCTCTAGGATTGATAATTTATCCTTGTCTATGTGTGATACTCCCAAATCCTCATCACAATACTGCATTTGCGACCCATCAAGAACAAATTCCCCGTTGAAATGAAATCTAACAGTTAATACCTCAACATCTGCCATGTCAAAATCTGCCCTACAGATCCACTGCATGGTCAAATTCCATCCAAAAACGAAATCAAACTCAGATCCTACGAGTACAACTCGAACTCACCTTCAACCGTCGGCGCACCTCCGCAATCCAGGATCTTCACTCCACAGATTCGCCAAACAACCAAGAGAAGCCAGACTCCTCCCGTCCAGGACGTCGTCCACCCCCTCATGAAACCCTAGTCCTCATGTGCAGCCGCCATGGGGAGGGAGAAATGAGAGGTGGCTGCTATCCTGAACCTAATGTAAAAAGAAAAGAAGGGTAAAAGGGTCAGTTCAAGACAAATCGAAACCCTAGCTGACTGGGCGATGACGAGGTGGGCCAGCGTGGCGCTCCACGTCGGCAGAAGGGCGAATTTGAGCCGTTTGAGAAGGTTGGAGGATTAAAACGGCCGTTTTCGTAGTTCGGGGACAAAAGTGAGCCTTGAGCAATACTTTGAGGACGAAATCGGCTATTCCGCCTACCATTATCTACCTACATTTTCTGCCGTTGATTTGACGTTTGGATTAGAATACTCGGTTGAGTGATTGAGTCCACATGGTAAAATGGAAATTCTAGTCCAGTGGAAATTACAGAGTTTTAATATATGTAGCCAGTACCCTTTTCTTAGTTCATATCATATAAATAAACTATGTTCATAATTTGGAGTGCATTTCAGATTTAAACTTTTGTAAAGATATTTTTTCTACTATACCATTTTTCTATAACAGTTTACCACACCAGTTATATTAAAGTGTTGCGCTTATTTCCATAGGGGGTAGTTGCATTTTGTAATTTGATCTGTTCTTTTATAGACTATTGAGCTCGAGGCACATGCTGTTAAGGGAGTTGGGAAAGCTCATGCCAAAGTGGTCTCCAGTTGCTATGGCCTGGTACAGAATGCTCCTTGAGGTCAAATTGTTTCAGTGCCTTCTACCGCATTTTCAACAAGACGGTGAATAGCAGTATCCATTGCTTATGTCCTAATGCTATATTATCAAGTAGGTTATTCTCGAAGAGATTGAAGGTTCTGATGTAGAGGATCTGAAGAAGTGCACGGTTAAGGATTTTGACAGTGAAGACCTGGCTAATGGTATTTTCTCTTTCCCTTTCTTTTTTTAAGACGCTGAACTTGAGGAAACAATGCTGTTGTCAGAGACTTAGTAGTTAATTGGTGAAAGTGGGTTAGATGTCAAGTCATATTAGTTGTTGGAGCAACCAAGTAAGTCAATTGTTTTGAACTATTTTGAAACTCTTACCAGATACCAGATTCTGTTTTAGTAGAAGTTACTTAACACATAATCTTATGGGTATCATTGATTGAAGTTTGAACCAGAAGACCAAAGAAATATTCACAGTATTCATGAGAAATAGAATTTTAGTTTCCCAATTTATCTATTGTCACTCAGAAACTGTGGTAGAATGTGGTGGATGCTAGGGGTTAGGGATCAAAAGTGACATAGGTAACACTGAAATGTATGACCATTGCATAATTGAGGTTTTAGTCTTCTACTATGTGTAACACCTCGGGTGTTTTGACCTAGCACTAAAACTTGACATGTCATCATATGCATTGTAAAGCATTCATAAAGTAGAAAATTTTGAATGCATTCACTAAATAAGCTTTATTTCATAAGTTGTTATTTTATGTGATGTGATTCAAAACTTTAAATAAAGATCATGACCACAAGGGTCAAATTTCATGTGATCATGTGAGGCCATGTGTCATTTGACTCAAATAACCCTAATGAGCCATGTTACTGGTCAAAAATCAAAGTTAAAGTAAAAAGGTAAACAAATCAAATTTGAATTCAAATTCAAATCATAAAGGTCCTTTTTGCCCCTTTTGTCTAATTCAAAATCCATTTGGAATTTGGGGTTGTGACAAAAAGCAAAGTTGAAGCTTATTTTATAAAGATCAACTTTGGTATTCAAAGTTTTTCAAGTTTACATATAAAATTTGGAGTAATTTTGAAATGATTCAAATGCTCAAATGCACCCCAAATTCAAATTTCAAAATGGAGGCAGAATTTGAAAATATTCCTTGAAGCAAAGTTGTATAGTTTGAAAAGTTGAGCAACTTTCATTTTTGGAGATTTTCAACTTCTTTAGAAAATTTGTGAGTAATTTGCAAAATTAACGCAGTGGCAATTCTGTAAATACTTCAAAAATCAAAACTAGCCGAGCGCCACCTCTCTGCTTGCCTCCGGCGCCACGCAGTTGTCGCCGCCGATCATTTTGCGCCGCTTCCTCGCGCGTTGACACGCAACAAGCTCCGTGGCGAGCTCGTGCGTGAGTTGTCGACGCTGGGCGCGTTCTTCCCGGCTATAAATAGGAACACCGCCGCCGTCGCTCTCCGTTTTCCCCTCTGCTCTACTCTACCACCGAACAGCTCCGCCGCTCGCCGTAGCCACCGTCAAACCGCGTCCGTCATGCCCAGCTACACCAACACGATCGCCTCGACCTTGCGCTCCTCTTCGGCTTGCTTGCGTCGCTTGTGTTGGCCGGAATCGCTCGGCGCAACGCGTTCTTCCCCGAGACCGGCCGGAGCTCCGCCACCATCGACCTCGCGTGGCTAGGACGTTCCAGCCCGTCTCCGTCTTCACCAAGCACACCGGCGTGATCGTGGTGAGCTCCTGAGCGTGATGCTCGCTCCACTTTAGCCTCTACCGCACCGTGGTCGGGATTGTGCCGTGCGCCGTCGTGCCCGCGCCGCCATGGCTGGCGTGGAGCTCCCTCCGGTGTGCCTGCTACCGTTTTGAGGGCTGTGATAGATTCGCGGGACGTTGTAGATCATGTAGGTGCGGTCTGCCTCGCTAGAGCGTCACCGCCGACGCGTTTTGGCCGACCAGTGATGGCAGCGCCGCCATGCTCTGTGTCTGTGTCACCGACGAGCGGGGCCTGGCTGTCAGTGAGAGAGAGAGAGTGAGAATAGTAAGATTTGGTTATTTCTGAATTTTGAATAGTGCTGAAATTTTGAGAATTTGTAGGAAAATAATCATAGCTCCAAAAATTCTGAAAATTTGTGTGTAGCTTCTGTACATGTTCTAGTATGGTTTAAAAATATGAAACTTGAAATTTGAATAAATTTTTAATGTTCAAATATTCAGTCCATTAATTGATAAATGCAATTTCCATGATTTTTGTAGGCCACTGTATAATTCCAAAAATTATGAAATTTGTTTTGGTACACTAATTTGTCATGAGGAAGCTTACATAAAATTTTGAGGTCATTTGGAACAAGTTCATTTTTGGGCTTATTTCCAAATTAATTCAAAAATAAATAAAAGCAAACCCTAAGTGTTTGATTAGTGTTTGATCTTGTTTTGATCATGTTTTGTGACTAGTATGGTTTCAAGATCAGTTTGGTCAAGTCACATGTGTGGTTCTTGATGATAGAATTGCATGTTGGTTTTGTTGGCTTGCAACTGTACCGTGAAAAACAGTTGTATTCGAGGTGTTGTTATATTTCATGTACCATGACAGCATCATGTTTACATTATCATCATGTTAAAGCATATGTTATCATTTCGTGTAGAATCCGAGAGTGAAACGATTCTAATTGAGCAAGTTCTGGAAGAATCCTCGGTTGTCACGGGATTCGATAATTGTGGTACTGATCCGGAACCTGAGATCGTCAACGAAGGCAAGCCCCGGTTTATGCATTAAACCATTACCTTGTTTACTTTGAAAAGTTTATCACCTATGTTACTTATTGCATTAAGTTGATTAATTCAAATGTTACCTACTTGATGCATTGCCTACCTTGTTAATTGTTTACCATCCTTGAAGACATTTTCATTTACAAAGGCGTAGAATGCTTAGTATGCTTTATGCTAGGCTTTCAAAGTAAAAGTTTCAATACAATCAAAGATGACATACTGGCCAAAGAAAGAAAGAAGATAGAATGAACTAGAGACTAGTCGGGCAACTTATCTTGAATGTTGGGTAATGTTGCCGACTATGTCACTTAAAGGCCACTCATTGTGGATCTTCTGAATGAGACACTTTGTAGTACTGGTCACATACTCCGGTAAGCCTACTTCGGCTAATCCGATACTAAGACGAACGCCCACGCACTGGGAGTGGAGAGATGGCGGGAGTAGCGTGTACCCTCGTGGCTGGAATGTGGCTGGATTTGAGGTGTGCTGTGCTCTCGGGTGGCGTGGAGACGGCTTAGTATAGGAGGATCTGGTAGCGAGGTTGATATATGCAAGATTAAGTTCTACATATGTCGTGTGATAAGTAATCCCCAGCTGGGACTTGAATCAATTCGAATTGCCAGTGCTCCGCGGATATGGAGACTCGATTCATTACAGAAGCAATGCAGGACTGGTGAATTACTAAAACATGAGAAAAGGAATGGAATGAGAAGGAATGGAACATGGGATATGAACACTTAGTATGAGATAATGAACCAAGAAGACTTAAGGGAAAAACTTGAAAATAGGATCAAGAATAGTAAGCTTTTGGCAAAGAACTTTTGAATCTTGCTACATCCTTACCTTGCCCCAACACTTGCATCTTTAAAGTCTATCCCCCTTTTACGTTGGGTCAGTCTTGTTGAGTACTTTTGTACTCAGGGTTTGTTAACCCTTGTTGCAGGTGAGTCGCTTGCGTAGGCTTTGTTTTGGTCCCTGCTGCATGTCCGTGTTTGAAGTCAATGACGATGAGGAATGATGAATGGCCTTTGGACAAGGCACTAGTTTGTATGATAAATAATGTTAATGTAATATTATCCCGCTACTATGGTTGTATAACACTTATGGTTTTGTAAGTTTAAATCAACTGGT
Organism: Miscanthus floridulus; assembly: GCF_019320115.1. NCBI lineage: Eukaryota > Viridiplantae > Streptophyta > Magnoliopsida > Poales > Poaceae > Miscanthus > Miscanthus floridulus. The sequence goes on along the minus strand of NC_089584.1, from coordinate 83,281,110 downwards.
TTGTAAACTATGTTATCTTAAGACTTCCGCTATATTTCACTCTGATGTATATATTCGAATAAATTGTTGTAATCTGCAATGTCTGTGATTGGGATCCTGTTCGGAAAAGATTCGCGGATGATTCGGGTTTCCCGAGGACACCCGACAGACCTGTTAAGTTGTTGGGAACTCATGTACGCTATCAGAGGTTTGTTGAGACAACGATAGGTGCACATGGGTCCAATTTCTTAGGAGGTTCTACCACACTATGCCATACTTATGCTGTTCTTCACTCTCTTTTTTTTCTAACACAGGTGGAAGGAGGGCCCTTGTTGCCAAGCCAAGGGCATGCACGCTCTGTAGAGAATGTGTCATGTGACCATATGGGAATAAAATCGAACTAAGGCGTGTAGACCATTTCATATGTAAGTAGTCAAGAAGTTGATTATCTTATACCCTAAGTAAAATGCGTTCATTATTGCGCCTTCATAGTTGGATAAATGTATCACGGAAGTTTTTCTGATACTGTACTTCAACTGCAATGCATATAAATGAGAAGGTACTATCTCTATTGAGCAAATGAGCAGAAGAGGAAGAGGGCAGACATCATAGACCGTTATGTGTTCAATTTGTTCTAAACGATGTCATTTTTTTGTTCCACAGTGAGATAGATCCAAACGGACACTGCAGTACTTAGGACTACAGCCAGGCATTCTTATTCTGGTGCTAAAATCAGAGACTTCGATTTGCCACTAAGATGTATCACTCTTTTGGTCCATCATTTAATTGTCTTGTTGAAGAAGAGCTTTCTTATTATATTGACAAAATTATCGGCTGAGGCCGATGAGTTAGTTTTTAAGATTGTATATGCGTTCAAGTCTACAACGGATGCTGTCACGTATGAGCTTCCTGTTTGTTTTTTCGTGTATACCTGGCTATTTTAGGACTGAAAAAAAATATCTAAGGACTCCACTATCGTTCATCGGAGCACAAGGGAAATTGCTTTTAACAATAATACCTTCGGGTGTAGCTTCCCTTTTCCTTAGGACGCGGTTATGCTGCCACCGGTCACACGCTTGGGGGGGGGGGGGGGGGGGGGGGTCGCACGCTTGGGGGAGAGCACGACCCGGCTCCAGCCCGCCCTCTTCTTCCTCCTCACATCATCTTTCTCCTCGCGCCACCCCTGCCTCCTCGTCCTTGCCCCTGCCGCTTACCACCGCCCTGTCGCGGGCGCTATGCTCCGGCGAACCCTAGCGCCTGTGGAAGCCACCTTTTTCCCTTCCCCCTTCTCCCCCATGTCGTCATCTTTTCTAGCTCCAGCGAACTCAGCCACTACCATCTTCTCCAACTCCGGCGAGACTCCCCCGCCTCGACCTGGCTCGGCCGGCACTACCACCGCCAGGGCCCCTACCACCCGGCCACCATCCCCACCGCTTGGCCTGCCTGCCTCCCTTAGCCAGCCCCTTCTATAGTCGCCGGAGTTGGAGAACAAAGAGGGGGAGAGGCTCACCAGAACCCTAGCCACCGCCGCTGTCCTCTTCGTCTCTGGTGGGCTCAGATCCAGGAGGGGGAGGAGGAACTGGCCTACCTCGTTGGAGCTGCCGCTGCCGTCTTCATCTCTGGTGGAGGGAGGACCGCGTCGGGGAGGAGGGCGTTGGAGCGTGGGGGCGCGCTGCGCGAGGAGGGCGACGCGACCGTCGCGTATTAGTGTTTGCCTTTTCCTCCATGGTGTCCGGACATGTACCATGAGAATCAGATACCGATGTGGGATGAAGACCTATTTATGGGAGCATTTCAAACAATTGATGGAATTTTCCGTGACCTTTTAGCAAAGTATACAAAGGAATGTCCAAATGCAGCTAATTTCCCTTTTGGTGGAAAAGTCGTTATCTTAGGCGGCACAAGAGAGCGCATATAATCGACGCGGTAAATTCTCCCCTTTGGAGACGTGATGTGACTGCGGCTAGCATCTCTCTCAATTTGGTGTGGCGGCGGAAAGTGACAGCCGGAAAGAAGAGATGGAGTCGAGTCAAATAAATAGTCAGCCCTCCCAGTAAAAAAGGTATTGCAAGAAAGGGTATCTTGATAGATACTTTATGCCCAATGTGTTCAAGGTTAGATGAGGACTGCGGCCATTTATTTTTTCAAATAAAAAAGTGTTTAGCAAATCCGGAGACACGCTGATCTGCGGTATCCTTGGCCTTAATGATGAGCAAAAATTTAAAACTACGAGTATTATATTGCTGTGGCGCTGATGGTCTGCACGTAATAAGGTGGTTCAAAGGGAAAGGAAAAACTCTTCTACGGAGATTTCTAGCTCTACTCCGTATCTCCGACGGTCCTACCATCTAACCAACAACTTCAAAAGATCCTTTTTTTTTAAAAAAAAACTAACTTCAAAAGATCCTCCAAAGAGAGAAAGATGGCTGCCACCACCGGTAAAATCAATTCTGATGGTGCTTTCTTTCAAGATTTTTTCATGGGAGGTTGGTGTTGCATTATCCGAGATGACAAGCGTAATTTTCTTGCCGCTGCAGCAGGTCAATTGCAGTGTCTATCTAGTGCACTACATTATGAAGCTCTGCCCTACCCGAATGGATTGAAGTTAGCATCTTCTCTTGGTATGCAGCATGTGCTCATTGAAACCGATTCCCTTAACCTTCAATGGCTTTATTCTCTTGTAATTACGACCGGGCTGAGTTGGGTGTGTTATTTAGAGAGATCAAAAGTAGTGTGGCTTTCGATTTTAGATGTTGTACTATTACAAAATGTCGCAGATCCTGTAATCTAGTTGCGGACTGTCTTGCCGGCTTGCCGCCTTTGGTGCAGTTTCAGGTGCCACTGAAACTAGTCTATGGCTAGAAAGTGCACCCGAATTTGTATCCCCATCGTTGCCATCGATTTGTCTGGCTCGGGTTAAGTAATGGAAAATATTTCCATATAAAAAAATAGTCAGTGGTTTTTTTTTTGTGTATATAGGAGTAAAAAGGGAAAGATTTCTCAGCCCCATCCGAGACTCCGAGTACGGTACCATGCTTGAGCTACAGATATGTCTCAATTTTGTTGAAGTGAAAGGTGAATGATCAAGTAATTGGCAAGAACTGTAACATTCATTGACCTCTTATGTTTATATTAAAGATATGAATGCACGCCGAATCGGCGGCCTTCTATGGTGTCCACGTAAGTTCTTTTTATTTGGTGTGTTAGATATAAATTCCACGGCACATATGAGGAGCGTCACCACCGGCCTTCATCCGTGCATTCCGCAGTGGATAGATGAAGCAGCTATCTCTGGTGATTGTACGCGACATGCAAATGGACGGTGGCGTGTAGCAGGGGACGATGGATTGTCGGCATGCATGGCCGGTGCCTAATTACCGTAGTGGTCGGCACGCATGCGATGCTGCTGGCGCCAGGAACATTTGTACGCTCGGCATGGCTCCCATCCCATCGCCGTCTCCGGTTCTTATCCCATCCCTATCTCCTTTTCTCAGTCGCACAGCACCCGAACCCGCCGCCTCCAACCCTAGCCAGACGAGCTCCACCTCGCCGCCGGCACCGGTCCCTCCCCTGCCAGCCTCCCCCTCCTCTGCTCCTCCCTCCTTCCCCCTGCAACCCTAGCCCCGACAAGCTCCACGACCCTGTCATCGCCGCAGCCGCCCTCCTTGCCGTCGCCTCCTGCACGGCCTCTTCGACCTCCCCTACGTCGGTCTCCCCCTCCCCGGCACCTCGCCCTGGTGCAGCCCCGCTGCAGGGGAGCATAGCAGGCGGCAGGACTGGCGCCGCCCCAGCTTTGCGGCGCGGCCGCACGGACGCGCACAGGCGGTTGCCGCGGGTTTCTGATGCGACTTCCTCGTTGCGCGCCGCCCACTCGTGCAGCGCAAGAGTTCGGCCTGCCGCTGCTGCAGCCATACCTGCAGTCCCGCGGCAAGGACCTCCGCCGGGGCGTCAACTTCGCCGTCGGCAGCGCCACTGCCATGGATCCGCCCTTCTTCCAGGAGATCGGCGCGTCCGACAAGCTCTGGACCAACCTCTCCCTCAGCGTCCAGCTCGGCTGGTTCGAGCAGCTCAAGCCGTCACTCTGCAGCTCCCCCAAAAGTCCGTTCCTTCGCATTGCATGCCTTCTCAGTACTCCAAATCCGATTTTGCATTTGGGATTTCGAGTGTCCTAAGAAAAAAGAGATTCTCCAATGATTAAGATTCAAGTGCAGCGCTGATTCCAATGTCTTTTTTCTGCTCTGAATAAATTGAGACAACAGAGTGCAAGGAGTACTTCAGCAAGTCCCTATTCCTCGTCGGAGAGATTGGTGGAAACGACTACAACTACGCCTTCTTCAAGGGCAAGCCCCTAGACGACGCCAAAACCTACGTTCCCACGGTCGCCGCCGCGGTCACCGATGCCACCGAGGTCAGGTCACCGAATCTCGCTCCCCATTGTTTACTGTATCTCGCTCTGCATTTCGCACTAAACAATTTGGACCGCTACTCTGCTCATGACAACAGAGGCTGATCAAGGCCGGCGCCACGCACCTGGTGGTGCCTGGGAACCTGCCCATTGGGTGCTCGTCGACGTACCTGGCCCTGCACCCGGGCCGGAGAATGCCTCACTCATGGATGCTTTACACCGCGTGCTCAATGATTTGCCTGTACAACAATGTTTGTTGCTAACCAAACAACCATGACCACCTTTCTGCATGAACAGAGATGCAGAGGCACATATCTACATGACTTTTTGTGCGTGTGTCTCAGGACATATTACGGTTTCATGCAGTTTATTGGCCAGCCATGTTAATGTCAGCAGGTTTAAGTGTTCCTGATACAGTTTTTTGTCATGGATTCTTGACAAAGGTGATCTTACTTATTTACAATTGTACTTGTTTCCACTTATAGAGCCCTGATGACAGTATAGCACTCTACCATAAGTCCAAAAAAAGTATCTAGATTCCTTGTCACCTTTCATGTTTTATCTCAGCAAGTCACTTTTATTTTGTGCACCAATGGCTTCTATTTTGAAAATTCTAGGATGGCATGAAGATGGGTAAGTCATTAGGCAACACGCTTGAACCAAAAGATCTGGTAGAAAGATTTGGCGCTGATGCTATTAGGTACTTCTTCTTGCAGGAAGTAGAATTCGGCAATGATGGGGACTATTCAGAAGAACGCTTTATCAATATAGTCAATGCTCATCTTGCTAATACAATTGGTGTTTCTACTTAAATTACCTTTGTTTCTGAAACATGTATATACTTTTCATGTGTGCTGAAATTGTTATGTCATTTGCCTCTTTCTTCACTTGGTGCTCCTTGTTTGTGTTACCTATGCATCTTTACGTGTTAATAATGATCTCACTTACTCACTTGAACTGGAAACCTCCTTAATCGTACACACTTGGGCTACTAAAAAAGAATTGTAAATCCAAACTAGCTTTTGATTCATTTGCTGCTGCAGATGGAAGTTTGTTCAGAGATAACATAGAAAACCTGGTAAGTAGGTTTTCATGGTACCTTTTAAACTGAGGAGTGGAGGATAAAGGATTTAATTATAAACCACGAGTTTGTGATTGAACCGGTAGTCTAGTATGTATATAACCAACTGTATAAAGATTTAAAGACTTAGAAAATATAAGGTCTACAACAGTGAATTTGTTTTTTACTCTGTCAACAAGTGTTGCCGATGATGTGGTGGGTCCATCTGTAGTTTGAACTCATGAAATGATGATGGTCTACCTAAGAAGTACCACACATTCACATGCCCTGTTGTGTCTCTGTTCGAATCACCGTGAAATTGTTTTTACAGGTGGACAATGCAAAACACCAGTATGAAAATCTTTTGCTGTCATCAGCATGTGAAACTGTTCTAGAGATTGGTAACCTTGGAAACTTGTACATCGATGAGCAAGCACATGGTCCTGTTTCAAGCAAGGGGGTGAGAGTGCTGAAAAGGCTGCAAAGGTAAACATGTAAAAACTATTTTTACTCTCACCTTTTCACCTATGTTTCAGCTGAATTTGCCAAATCTTAAATGCTGAAAATACGAATTTGAAAAGTCAAAACATCTAGTCAGTTTGTAGCTTATGAAAGTGGCGTCCCTTGGAGCATCAAAATACTATTGTTGTTATACATCTGACTGTTCTAACAGCATCCTAGCTCTGATTTCACCATTACTGGTATACTCTCTGTGATATCGAACATCAGCAATGAATCTTATAGGTCAATGATTTATCTAATGTTATCTGATGTATATGATGCATGAAGCTCCTATTAGCTCTCTACAAAGCTTGTTCCACTGTTGTGAAATATTTGGATGGAACCATAAATGATTGTTATTTCAGATGTTGTTTGGCAAGCTATGATACACATTCTAAAGGAATTGCACTCCGCGTCTGTACTTTTGTGATATGACTACATGGCTTAATCTGTCTCAACTTATCTATAGGATCTTATACTTATTTTAGAGACAATGAGGATAATTGCAATCGCACTATCTCCTATCACTCCAAGCCTTCCTCTGAGGATTTACACACAGCTTGGTTTCACAGAAGACCAGTTTAGGGTGTTGAGATGGGTATGTTCTTATATCACAGACGTGCTGTATGATCCCATTCTTATTTATACATGTTCATCCTCAGCAGTACAATTAGGCATCATCAGGAAAATGCAGTCTTCAATCTTTTATGAATCTGCCTCAATATTTTCCAGAGCATGTAATCATTTTCAGCTATTTCATTAGGAGGATACGAAATGGGGAGGCCTTAAAGTAGGTCAGGTAATGTCGGAGCCAAAGCCAGTGTTTGCAAGGATAGAAACCGAGATGGAAGAGGATGCCCAAGCAAGTTCAAAAGCAGCAAAAGGTGGGAAGAAGAAAGCACGCAACAAAGGACTTGTAGAGGCATAGTTTCTGGTGGAACCATGTATCAGCATCGTTAAAAGGAGAATAATAGTGTAACACTTTTTTTTGGAAAGGTTTAGCCTATCTGTTCCTGAATTTTGTTCTTTGCGAACGTATCACACATTGTATCGTGTAGATAGTAAAAAAAGAAAGAAAGAAAAAGAAAGAAAGGAAGGAAAAACAAAAGAAAAAAAGGTGAGCCTGATGCTCTGTCAGAAAGAAAGCTTGGATATTTGCTTGTAGAGCTGGCAGCGGATTTGGATCATCCAAAATCTAATTGGATACTATTTGTTGTTTTGGCTATGCTTGGATAAGGTCCATTTGGATTTGGATATTATCCCCATGTATGATTCAGTAGTGTTCGAATTTCATTGGAGAGCAAGTTAAAAAATCCAATGTCCATTAGATATCTTTGGACTTGAGAGAGTGGTTTATAATGTCTGGCATGCATTTCAAACTAATGTCTAGCTGACTAGCTTAGATTTCTAACTAACGTGGGGTTGACGTGTTGGCTTTGATGCACTAATATACACAGTAGCTGGTTGTTATATTGGGCTATTTTAAATAAATTTTAATCGATTTTAAAATGTATGGTCTCGCGGTCGCTGGAGTTTGCGCTGGGATCAGGATTGCATCGTAGGCTACCAACTCGACGATGGCTGGTGCGAACTGTCCACACAGAACGGTATGGGATTTGCTCTGATCTGTTGTCCCATCCGATCCCACGGTGAGCTGAGACTCACCGAGTGGTGGTACCAAGTGGCTAGGATAGGCCTTTTGTAATGGTAGAGCGGTCATTAGTCTTGGCACAGTCCACCATTGAGTCTGGCGCGGAGACCAATAAAAGGAAAGCGGCAAGATTTTTGCCCACACGAGATGAGTAGTGTCCGAGGCCATTCCCTAAGGCATCCAGAAATTCGCTCAGTAAATTTGAAAGCACTGGACATCTTCACCTACGCATGGTGGGTCGAAAGCAGGTAGATGCATTTAATGCCTTCCCTCCATGCTACCATCACATAAAAACAAGTCGGGTAGGTGGACACATTTAATGCATCTCTTCCTTACCATCAGATAAAAACAATCCACCGACCATGCAGGAACATTTGTACTTACACATGCATCCATGCATCTAATAGACGGACGGTGTGCATGCATGGCCGGTGCCTAATTAGCATGGTGGTCGGCACGCATGCGAGTACGCGTGCGTGCATGCTGCTGGGGCCTTGCTTGCTTTGCATGCATGGCCAGTGCCCCAGCTGTACCCGTTCTTATCTCCTTGTGAGAAGGTAAAATTTTATGGCATGTCCTTTCTCTACGAGAATACGTCAAAAGTGGGCCAACGGCAGCAGCAGTGCATGCATGCCTTTAAACCAGCAGTGGCTTCAGGCCAACTAGCACCCATCCCCACAAAAATACTAACACTTCAATGTCCTTTACCCATACCAAGACCACAATTTGCTAAGTAAAAAACCAAAGTACTATTGACATATTTAGTAAGCAGAGATGTTTAGTAGCCAGGATGGATACGACTATAATAAGACATAAGATGCATGCGCCCATGAAAATTGAATGTATATAGAATTTAGCAATCTCTAGGTCTGTTAGCTATGGACACTGAACAACTGGAAGCCTCCACGGAAGCACTGACTAAAGCTAAAATGGGAAGGGAAAACAAAAGCAGTACACATGCTTGTAGGACAAAGACGAAAAGTAGTGATCTTCATCAGTTCTAAGTGAACCGCGCTAGGACCATAGACCGCTCTGCCTTTATAAGCATAGCCTGGCTTAGCCATTGGTACCACCACTCGACGCACTTTAGCTCGCTTAGGTTTTCCCTTTGAGCAAGCTTTTTGCTCAGCCCTTCTTTGTAGCCACCGCCAGAAATGGTAGGAGCCTAGGTTAGTAGTTACTGCCTAAACGTTGAGGGTTTTTCTAGAATCCTACATGCCACCCTGCAAAAGCTCGGAGTCAAAGATCATCCCGAGTATGAGGGCCGTGAGTATGAGAAGCATGACACCGATCGGTGTGAGGTTACCATCTACATTGGGAAGAGTGAAGAGTTCCCCGACATCACCGAAGCCTAGAGTGTGACCGCAACCGGGTTTAGCTTCACCGACACCTACCAGGTTGTGGCCCGCAAAGCCCGTATCCCCATGAGGTTCTTTCCACCCTTGGATAGGAATCAGCGGGCATGGAGGGCTCGCATAGAGGCTTTGCAAGGGTGGGATGCGCAAGAAGATAGTCCTACCATGGTGCACTTGACCACGTACCTACTTGCTCTAGATGAGCAGTATGACCAACAAGCCTTGGAGCTGAGGGCGTGCCTCTGGCGCGCCGAAGAAGCCGAGATCTTCACTCGGATGCTCCAGGTGCAGCTCGCCGAAGCGCATGCCAGTGCTGCGGCTGCTGAGAGCCAGGAGACTGCCATGTCAGAAGCTCTGAAGGAGGCTGAAGATCAGCATATTCATTAGCTGGGTGAGGCCTATCTGTTCACTAGGGCCAAGCGGAGGACGCTGGTTGATGAAAGGCAGGATGCCCCGATCTTGGAGGGGATCCCTATCCACCCGCTTGAAAGAAGGAGAACCGATGATGCAGAACTGTCAGCACCTCCACCTTTGCAAGTGTTAGAAGCAGAACCCTTGGTTCCTCTCACTCAGCCATTGCCACGAGAAGATGCAGATCCATAGCCAAGGCGGTAGAAGAATCCGCCGAGCACAGGAATAAAGATGCGTGGTTCCAAGGTAGATTAGTTGCCTTGGGATGTTGTACCCATAGTAGTAGTGCTTTTCGTCGCTGTCCTCCTGTATTGTACTCTTGCCGTTGTTGTCGTCCGTAGTTGTTGGATGTGTGTTGTAGTTTCGCCTAAGGAGAGTGGATCCTAATTCACTTTTTTGTAAACCCTCACGTTAGGAGAAGTACTTGTGTTGTAGTTTTTGCTATTTCCACCTATAATGTAACCCTACCCAATGTTGTGCTTTAAATCTAAGTGTGTTAGTTGCTTGAGCCCAACTCCATCAAATAATTCTTTCCACTAACATGTCATTGATTTGCTGGCCTAGAATAGGCGCCATGTAATGACAACCAATCTCTATGTTCGTTTACAATATTGAGACCAACCTTCCGTACCAACATGATGAGAAAACATATTAAACATATGAGCCATATTTCTCAAAAAAATTCCTATATCAAGCACAACACCCGCAGCGAAGCGCGGGCAGCAGTGGCTATACATGTGAAGGGGCATGGTGATTGGATACAATTGTTCACCATAACTGATGTCCAAAGGACATGTCCCATTGTTGACATGGTTAATTGTCTAATTCTATTACTAGCAGCTTCTATGAATGGATGAGATCACCATTTGGAGAGATGCCTATTAGCGAACAGGTGTTGTTTCATAACACTCTCCCTTATCGAATCTTCCTTAAGATCAATGCATTTGTAAGCTATGATTCCTTGAAAAATCCTACGGACAAAATATGAGGAATATGTATGTATAGATATGCCATAATAACTCCTCTAAACCTTATCGAAAAATAAGGAGAAAATGATCATGACATATTAAAGTGATGAAAAAACACTATGCCATTGGTATCCCATTTAAAAACCCCTATGTGAAAAAATTGGAGATACGACATAAAATATTAATTCCCCCCAAAAACCTTATGATAAAATATGAAGAACAATATAAAGTGATATGTCGCTAAAACTTCTGAACAACCCAGCAGGAAAACCAGAAGAAAATATGACGACATATTATAGGTATTGCCTCTTGGATAACTCATATGAAAACCTTTGCAGGAAAAACCATAAATGAGTTGTGAGGACAATATGTGTGTCTTTGATATTTTCCATAAAAACTCTGATAGGGAAAATAGAAAATATGGCATATGCTTATGTTAATATACTTTAGCAAGAAACCTTGTGAGTAAAACTTGTAAAACAAAAGAGTGTAGTAATATGATGTTGGTACAGGTTAGCATCTAGGAGATGTTTCCCCTTGATTTTTGCAAATTTTAAAGTCATTGCATACCAATTTCATGTACAAATTTTTGAAACATAGAAGCTAGTAAGGACTTAGTAAATAGGTCAGCGATACTATCACATGACTTGAGTTGCAAGATGTTTATTTCCCCGCTTTTCTTGTAAGTCATGGGGATAAAATAGCTTAGGAGCAATGTGTTTAGTGACATTGCTCTTTATGTGACATGCTTGCATCTATGTAACACAAGCGAAACTATCTTCATAAATAAGTGTAGGTGATTCAATTGAACCACTACCACATGACTGTTGTATGTGGTTAATCATTTTGCTCATACACATTCACGTGATTCCTCATATAGTGCAATAATTTTAGAATAATTAGTAGATGTCGTCGTCAAAGTCTTCAGAAGATTTCCATAAAATAGTTGTACCTCCATGTAAGAATACAAAGCTTGTTTGGGATTTGGCATTATGGGGATCAGATAAGTAGCCAGCTTTCGTATATCCAATCATATTGGGATCATGATTTTTCTTAAAGAATAAACCAAGATCCTTTGTGCCATTAAAATATCTAAGGATATGCTTCACTCCTGTCTAATGACGGTTAATTTGATCAACACTATGTCTAGCTAGTAATAGTTCACTACAAATGCGATATCAGGCCTGGTGCAATTTGCAAGATACATAAGTGTTCCAATGACATTGAGATATGGAACCTTGGTTCCTAGTACCTTTCTCTAATATTCCCGTGGTCTGAATGGATCTTTCTCTATTTCTAGAGAACGAATAACTATCATGGTTTTGGAAGGGTATGATTTATCCATATTGAATTTCTCCAGTATGTTCTGGATATAGGCTAATTCATGCACTAAAATTCCTAGCTCAAGTTGTAAACCTAAGCAATATTTGATCTTACCCAAATCCTTCGTCTCAAACTCTATGTTTAGGTGCTATATCCTTTGGGCTACCAATGATATTGAAATCCTCAACATACACAGATATAATACAAAATCCCGTTGCAGATTTCTTGATGAATACACATGGACAATCATTGTCATTAGTGTATCCCTTTGTTAGAAGGAACTCACTCAGTCGGTTGTACCACATTTGTCTTGACTGCTTTAAGCCATGTAGTGACTTTTGAAGCTTTACACAATACATGTTGCGATTTGCATTTGGATTTGGAATTTGGATTCCATCGGGAACCTTCATGAATATGTCTGAATCAAGTGACCCATAAAAATATGCTGTCACTACATTCATCAACTACATAGATAGATGATTTTGAGCTGCCAATGACATTAAGTACCAGAAAGTAATTCTACTCATATCTAGAAAATAGGTTTCATTGTAATCAATGTTGTGTCTTTGTGTGAACCCTTGTGCTACTAGTCTTGCATTATATCTTCACCGCCTCATTGTTCTCATTCTGTTTCTAGACGAAAACCCATTTGAATCCCACAAGAAAGATTTTTGGAGGTGTAGGTATTACAAATGTGAATACCCCTCTTTTAGTGAGCGAAGCAATCTCAGCTTGGATTGCTTCCTTCTATTGAGTCCAATTCGAGCATTTTTTGCACTCTGCCACAGTCTTGGGATCTGAATCATTTAGGAAGATTTCTACAATTGTTGCGGAGAAGTACATGTCGATAATTGTAGTCTTATGGTCATATGATTCTCTAGTATCAATGTAATTGATGGAAATTTCTTTCACCCCATTAAGTGACTTGTTATTTCCCAAAATTATGGAGTCAGGGTGTTCCAATGTCCCGGGATCAGAATTTGGTGCACCGTTGATCCGGGTTGTGGTTTGGAGGATCTAGTCCTCAGTATAACCTCGGACGGCTTGGAGCATTATCCTTAAGAGAGGGCATACTTCTCCCCCTTTATTTGGAAGTGGGAGTTGAATGGTTTTAATTGGTACCTCCACTCTTTCGGGCGTATTACGAGAAGGATAAGAGGATTTTGTGACAACCTTATAATCAATAAATGTTTATGGTAGATTATTTGCAATGTGTTGTAAATTTATGATTTTATGAATTTGAAGTTCAGTCTCTTGAGTACGTGGATCTGAGGAGGAGATGCCTTGGGCATTCCAATTGATTTCCTAGCATTCTCTTTGGTAGTTGAAGTCTCCCCCTAATGTCGGGAAATGATCCTCATTGAATATGTAGTCAGCATACCAGGCCGTGAATAAATCCCCTATGAGGGGCTCGAGTTATTTGATAATCACATCGATGGAGATTGATATCCCACATAGATCCTAATTTTCCTATGTGGTCCCATAGAGGTACGCTTAGGCAGTGAGATCGATACATATACAAGGCAACCCAATTTACACAGATGGGAAATATTGGGCATATTCCTAGTACTAATTGCAATGGGGAGACTGAGTGATATACAATTGGTAGACTGCATGACCTCCAACATGAAGTTGGTAGGTTGTAATTTTTGTAATAAGGGTCTTGTAATGAGTTTAATTTCTCTTAATAAGAGATTCTGCTAAACCATTTTGTGTATGGATATATGGGGCAGAGTGCTGAACTTGAATTCCTAAAGCCATACAATAATCATTGAAATCCCGTGAGGAAAATTCAGCAGCATTGTCCATTTCAATTGATCACATTTGATGTTCAGGATTATGTGCTCTAAGTTTTATAAATTGAGCAATATTTTTTGCAAATGCATGGTTACGTGGGGACAAAAGGCGCACATGAGACCATCTAGTAGATGCATCTATTAGGAGCATGGAATACCTGAACGGTCTAGACAATGATTGTATGAGACCATATATCGCCTTGAATGCGTTCAAAGAATTTGAGTGGCTCATTTTGGATTTTAACATGGACATAAAATAATTTTCCTTTAGCACATGTCGTGCACATAAAATCTAGAGATTTTGAGAACTTAGCAGTATTTAGCTCATGACCATTAGAATTACTAATAATTTTTTGCATCATCCCTATACTAGGATAGACAAGTGAAAAGATCTAAATGGCTAGAGAAGAGTGAATAACCTAATTGAAATTTCTACAAAGATACTAGAGCCAATTTTGTTAGACCATAAGATGGCGATATAAACAAATTGCTAGCTCTACAACACATCAAGCAAGCCACCTACACAAGCTAGCTGCTATGATCTCTAAGGTTGGTTTACACACAAGTACACAACTTAGCAACTAAAGCTACCAATATAATATAGAGAACAAGCTAGCAAGCAAATTACGACTAGTTACTACTAATTGCTACTTCAGGCATGGGTAGGTACGGCAGAGAACAGTGGCACTATGGCAGCAGCAGCTCTCTCGCATACGACACTTCCTCTCTGCATGCAAGCCAAGGGCCGGAATTTCCAGGCCAGGCAAGAACAACAGCCCCACTTCTTGTCTATTTTCATCCTTCTCAAGCAAACTAACAACCAATATGTTCCAAACATTCATGCACGAGAGTTAGCATTTTCATAATGTATTTTTTAAGGGTTTGTTAGCACTCACTAGGTCCTAATGCAAATATAGTGAATCACCTGGTGACACTTGATAACCGCAATTATCATGAGTTTTCCCCTCTTAATACTACGACTATCAATTCTAAACCCGATCACGCACTCTATGCATCTTGACCGGCCAAAGAAAAGCCTAGCTTATACCTTTGCCTTGTGTCCCTGGTGGGTTTAGCTTTTCACCTTCTCTTTTCCAAGTTGGAGCACTTGATCAACATCTTGTGGCCATCTCCATCACCATGAGTGCCATCACGCCCATTCTCGGACTTGGATCAAACTATCTCATACATACACTTAGAGCATATGTTTAGTCTAAATAGGTTTCATCAATTAGCCAAAACCAAACTAGAGCTTTCACCAAGGCGTTCACTCCAAGTTTAAAATGTGTTAACATTCTAAAAAATTACCTTGTACGCAACGTGTGGTACGGGTTTAATGTATGTGTAGTACAATCCGGATGGAAAAGCAGGAACTTTCTCAACAATTTGATTGCCATATCCGCTATCATTAGTAATGGGGAGAATTTACTCATTATTGTCATCACGGGTTTCAATATGAAAACCATTTTGACTGATATCTCTATAACTTAATAGGGTATGCTTTGAATCGTGATACAATAGTGCATTCTCAATTGTAATTTGGGTACCCGTACGGAGTACGATAGTGGCGCAACTAGAACCAACTATCGTAGCATCGCACCCAGCGATTGTCAAAACGTTTCGTGCCTCCTCCATCAGATTGACCCCCATAGGAATCGGCGATGGTACATAGGCCTCGTGCCTATGTTTTCTCCTTGTTCTTGAGAGCGAAAGTCATGATGACATGTTAAAGTGAAAGGTGAATGAACAAGTAATTGAGAAGAACGCTAACTTTCCTTGATCTCTTGTATGTTTATATACATGTGAAAGGGGTGTGGTGAATAGACACAACCGTTCACCATAACTGACGTCCAAAGGACATGTCCCTTTTGTGACATGGTTAACTGTCTAATTCTATTACTAACTTGAAAGGACCTTGATGTCGCCTAGAGGGGGTAATAGGCTTGTAAAATTTCATCTCAAACTAAAGTTAAATTCCAGAGCGGCAGCGCAGCTCTACGAGCGGCACTGCAGATCGCTGAGCGACAGTGCTACTTTGGCTAACACCCGAGAGTATAGTTCAAAAACTATCCAACGAAAAATAGA
This sequence comes from Miscanthus floridulus, assembly GCF_019320115.1. Classification (NCBI taxonomy): domain Eukaryota; kingdom Viridiplantae; phylum Streptophyta; class Magnoliopsida; order Poales; family Poaceae; genus Miscanthus; species Miscanthus floridulus. The sequence continues at coordinate 83,265,576 of NC_089584.1, read as the reverse complement.
TCGAGTAATTTACTGATGTTCCTAGGGTAGTGTAGAGTATATTCCATCACCTGTATGTTGGCGGAAGTGCACGAGCAAGTAGATCGGGACTAAACCCTAGAATCACCACAAACCAAAATATTGCAATGCAAAACACAAGTGCACAAGTGAGACACCAATTTATCTCGTGATTTAGCTCGCCACTAAGGCTTGCCTATGTCCACGTTGTTGAGGTAGCTGTCGGGGACCTAATACTGGGGTACCCCAAGAGGTGGAACCAATAACCATCGAACGTTAAAAACTTCTGGATGGACAAGGGCGCCGCTGCGTTCCTTGCCCGAATGACGGAAGTTTGGTTCCGTCTCGCCCGACGCCTTTGGGCCAGCCCCGCCTCGCCCAAGGGCTAAGGGCTAGTCTCCGCCTCACCCGACGTCTTTGGGCCAGCCTCACCTCGCTCGAGGGCTAAGGGCTGGCCTCCATTCCGCCCGACGCCTTTGGGACAGCTCCGCCTCGCCCGAGGGCTGAAGGCTAGTCTCCGCCTCACCCGATGCCTTCGGGACAGCTTCGCCTCGCCCGAGGGTTGATGGATAGACTCCACCTCGCCCAACCCCTGAGGGGTGGGCTCGGTCACGCCCAACGGATAAGGACTGGACTCTGCCTCGCCCCATGACCGAGGACGAACCTCGCCCCGTTCGATGTCCAAAGACTGGTTTCATCTTACCTGATAACTTCTCTCCCGTTCCCTCATGATGATGGGTACAGAGCAAGACAAGACGTTCGGGTCAACCACGGCTTCAAGGACCATACCCTGCGCCCCGGCAAGAAAGGTACTGCCAGGGAACGACTGGACAGGTGCTTTAGACCCTTCCGGGCGCCGTAGAGCCCAAAAGGTATTGCAGGTGCGCGCTCCTCGCCCTGTAGAGTTGTAGGCACTGCCTTCAGCTCTAGGACACGGAACCCGATGAAGATATACGACAACCACTACACTCTAGAAAAGGATTTGTGATCTCCACGAATGACGGACATGCCATCACCATGTTATGGACCCAAGGGAGCGGCGCCCGCTTCCCGACCCCTCAGGTCCACCAAATCAAAGGACCTTGCCCACAGCACTACTCTAGACCCTGACCCCGCGTCCCTCCGACAGAGACTCATAGGAGCCAGAAGGCGTGCGGAGCATGGGCGAGGTTCATAAGTCAAAACCACTGTACTGCTGCCCATACCCTACGTAGGGCAGTATTCTGTAACCATCCTGACATTCTACAGGGCCATCGACAGTATTGTAGGCGCTTATCATCCTTTTGCACCCATCAGAATGAGAAACCAGGCTGGGTAGACATGAGCCACAAGACTAGGTAGAGTACGCATCCTAAGCCCTCACCCTTGTAAAGCCAGCCCCTTAATCTATAAAAGGGGATGCGCTTCCTCCAACAGAGGAGGAGACCAAACGACACAAGACACACACACACAGTCAAGCTGCTACCAAGCTCTTGGCCTCCTTTCGACCCTTCCATTAGAGACTTGGGACCTGTCCCTCTCTCGACCGTTTGTATCCCCTACTACGAACCATTCATGGTGCTAATAACACGAGCAGCAACAAACTAGACGTAGGGATATTCAGCCCGAACCGGTATAAATCTTATGTCCTTTAGGGCACCATCCGAGCCTAATGCGTATTACTATAAATTTACTTGCCAGTGCTTGTACGAAACACCGACAGTAGCCATAAAGGCTTTGGGTCTCTTTCAACCCTATCATCATTCTCAAGTTAAGAGAGCAAGTCTCTTGAGAGGAGGGGTGTTTCTACTAGATGATTGGGGTGATTACAAACCTTACAGGGCTGCCACACAAGTTGGCAAGCTGCACAGGCGATGCTTTAGTCGGCTAGGAGCAAGCTCCAATAGTAACAAATACAATTCACCGGCTTGAACGCGAACAAATACTTGCCGGTGCTTGTACGAAACACCGACAGTTAGTGTGCCAGGTAGGGGCCTTGCGCGTTCCAAATCAGGCCTTGGATGGCCACCCATGCAATCAGATGGGCCTCGGGCACACATCTGTGTTTTGGCGACCTAGATTTCATCGTCACACTAGGAGGAGAACTGGCGCTGACCCACACGGCCGCACAGTTTCTCCCTTCCATCATCCTCAGCCGTCTGTGGCTTGAGGGCCCGCCGGGCAACTCCCTTGGACCCCAGTTATCCAGGGAGCCCCTGCGCAGCATCACCCTATTTCCGGAAGGCCCCGTACGAAGCGCCCCGACAGCGTTTCCATTCGGTCTCCGCAATGCCGTGGTGACCACCGGCCACCTTCTAGCACTACGCATGGTTCAGCCGCCTACGGACAGCGAGTTCGTGGGGGTAATCAAACACGATCCAGAGACACTCTACGGGCTCCTCGCGGAGGAACCAGAGTCGTCCTCCAGCTCTGACTCTAGTAGGGGGAGCCATCACCCTTCCCGGGAGTGCTTCATGGCGTGGACCCCCGAGGGGCACGTCGAGGACATCTCCAGGGAAGAGGCTACCCCGACAAATGACCTTGACGGTGGATCTAGGGGAGAGGCAACACCCCCATCTCGTTTGGGGATGGAGCAGCTAAGAGCCCGCAAGCTGGAGATCGATGAGGCCGGACAAGGGCTCATCCAGGAGTACGCGGACATCAATCATGAGATTGAACGCCGCGAAGGCGGTGGGCGCGCATGCACCATGGCCTGCACCGTACATCAGAGGATCCTCACCAATTACGGGGGCCTTCCTCACTTCGCTCAGGCAAGCCAAAACATTGCCGCAGTGATGGCCTTGCTGCATGGCCTTTCGGAGGCCACGACGTCCGAGGATCGCCGCGCCCGTCGAGAAATTCGCACATTGCTCGAGCGTGCGGTGGCGCAGCAGGCAGAAAGCTCGTTGTCTCGACGACGCGAACCCGACACCAGCCAGCGCACGCCCTCAGTGCATCCCACCAAGGACGCGTCCGTTCACCAAACATCGCCAGGCGGCAAGCAGCCCTCCGCCGTCCCGGTGCATCAACGCCTCGGCCATGACCGCGACGTACGCAGCACCATCGACGCTCGCAAACGCGCCCACGGCGATGATGGAGAGGCAGCACGCCGTGGCTACCATCCCCGACGTGGCGGATGCTACGACAGCAATGAGGACCGAAGCCCAAGCCCTGGCCTGCCAGGCCCTTAGGCCTTCGGCCAACACATCCTCAACGCTGCATTCCCGCTAAGGTATTGACCGCCTACCAACATCCCTAAATATTCTGGGGAAACAAACCCTGGGCTTTGGCTCGAAGGCTATCGGCTTGCATGTCAGGCCGGTGGTGCGAGTGATGACGATTTCATTATTCACAATCTCCCACTATTCTTGGCCGATTCGGCACGAGCATGGTTGGAGCACCTACCGTCCAACGCCATTCAAAGTTGGGCGGATCTAACAGAAATCTTCGTGGGAAACTTCCAAGGCACGTACAAACACCCTAGAAACCCATGGGACCTCAAGAACTACCGCCAGAAGGCCGATGAAACCCTCTATGGGTACATCTGACGCTTCTCTCGGCAATGCAACGAGCTCACTAACTCGCCGACGCCGACGTGATAGGAGCCTTCCTATCTAGGACAACCTGCGAGTCTCTGGTACACAAGCTAGGGCGTAGGGGCCCGCGGGCCACCAAGGAGCTCCTGGACATCGCCACCAGTCACGCCTCAGGAGAGGAGGCGGTCGGAGCCATCTTCGACCATTCCGACGGCAAGGTGAGGCGGGACGAGGACGCCGGCGAGGGTGCTTCCAACCGTCCCGCCAAAAGAAAGAATAAGAAGCAACGGCGCGACAACTCACTCATGGCCATAACCGATCGCAAGGGTGGCCAGAAGCCCGCGGAGGGCGTTCTGAACCACTTTGAGAAAATGCTCAAAGGGCCATGCCTTCTCGGCCAAGCATCTATACAAGGATTGTGGCCTCATGCGCAAATACTTGTCTGGGGGCCTCAATAAAGGGGAGCAGGGGAAGGAACCTACCCCCACTATAGACGACGCAGAGGAGAAGGACGACGCCTTCCCAATGCCGACTGGCGCGCTCATGATCTTCAGAGGATCAGTGGCCTACGACTCCAAGCACCGTCAGAAGGTCGCGCGCCGCGAGGTCTATACAGCCGGACCGGCCACGCCTGCTTTCCTCTGGTGGTCAGAATCCACCATAACCTTTGACCGAACCAACCATCCGGATGCCGTCCCACACCCAGGAAGGTACCCGCTTGTTGTCGATCCGATCGTCGGCCCAAAGTGGCTCACGAAAGTACTGATGGACGGAGGCAGCGGCTTCAACATCATGTATGCCAAGACGCTCGACGAGATGGGCATCGACCGAACCAACCTCTGCCCTGTCCGAGCGCCTTTCCATGGCGTCGTGCCTGGTAGGCAGGCCATGCCACTAGGGCAGATCGATCTGCCCATCACTTTCGGGGATCGGTCCAATTATCGAACTAAGACCCTCACCTTCGACGTAGTGGGGTTCCTGGGAACTTTCCACGCCATCCTAGGACGACCATGCTACGTGAAGTTCATGGCCATCCCCAACTATACATACCTCAAGCTGAAGATGCCAGGCCCCCGCGGGGTCATCACCATTGGCACCTCCTTCCATCACGCTTACGAGTGCGAAGTCGAATGCTGCGGCCATGCCACAGCAGTCGTCGCCTCTGAAGAGTTCGCCACCCTCAGGGAGGAGGTTGTCGAAAAAATGCCCGACACCGAGAAAACAACCAGGTCATTCAAACCGGCAGAGGTCACCAAGGAGGTCCTCGTGGACCCCAGCAGCTCTGAGGCTAAGAGGGTACGCATTGGTACTACGCTCTCCTCTGAATAGGAAAGCGTGCTCATCGACTTCCTCCGCAATAACAAAGATGTCTTCGCGTGGAAACCCTCGGATATGCCAGGCATCCCGAGGGAAGTCGCCGAGCATACCTTAAAAATCCACCTAGGCTCCAAGCCGGTGAAGCAACGCCTGCGCCGCTTCGATGAGGAAAAGCGTACGGCCATCGGCGAAGAGATAGCAAAACTGTTGGCTGCTGGGTTCATCAAAGAAGTATACCACCTAGAGTGGCTAGCAAATCCCATTCTTGTATGAAAGAAAAGCGGGAAATGGAGGATGTGTGTCGACTACATGGGCCTCAATAAGGCGTGCCCGAAGGACCCGTTTCCTCTACCACGCATTGACCAAATAATTGATTCCACCTCAGGGTGCGAAACCCTCTGCTTCCTTGATGCATACTCCAGCTACCACCATATTGCAATGAAAGAGTCCGACCAGCTCGCGACGTCTTTTATCACCCCCTTCGGATCGTTCTGCTATGTTTCAATGCCATTCGGACTGAAGAACGCTGGGGCAACTTACCAGCGCTGCATGCTCAACTGCTTTGGTGACCTCATCGGGCGGACTGTTAAGGCCTACGTCGACGACATCGTAGTCAAATCCAAGCGAGCTAACCACCTTGTCGCTGACCTTGAACAAACCTTTGCGAAACTCTGGGCTAATGACATCAAACTTAATCCCGAAAAATATGTTTTCGGGGTCCCGAGGGGAAGGCTGCTCGGCTTCATTGTCTCCGAGCGCGGCATCCAAGCCAACCCAGAGAAGATATCAGCCATCACAAAGATGGGCCCGATCCAAAACATAAAGGGGGTTTAGCAGATCACAGGGTGCCTTGCCACCCTCAGCCGATTCATTTCGTGCCTCGGCGAACGAGGACTCCCCCTTTATCGACTCCTAAAGAAATCTGACCGCTTCGAGTGGACAGCCGAGGCTCGGGAGGCGCTTGACATGGTTAAGCAATTTCTAACTAAACCTCCAGTCCTAGTTCCTCCATGCAACGGAGAATCCCTCCTACTGTATATATCGGCCACCACGCAAGTGGTCAGCTTCGCCTTAGTGGTAGAGCGAGAGGAGGAGGGGCACGCCTTCAAGGTACAGCACCCTGTGTATTTTATTAGCGAGGTGCTATCCGACTCCAAAACCCGTTACTCCCAAATCCAGAAACTCCTCTACACCGTCCTCATCACCAAGAGAAAGCTACGCCACTACATCGAGTCACACCCTGTGACAGTCGTGACGTCATTCCCCCTTGGCGAGGTCGTCCGTAGCTAGGATGCTACAGGAAGAACCACAAAGTGGGTGCTCGAGCTAATGGATCAAGGCATTACTTATGCCCCCCGAATAGCGATCAAATCCCAGGTGCTGGCTGACTTCATCGCGGAGTGGATCGAGGTCCAGATGCCACTAGCAGTCGTCGATCAAGAGTATTGGATGATGTACTTCGAAGAATCACTAATGAAGAAAGGCGTCGGTGCAGGACTAGTCTTCGTATCTCCCCTCGGGGTCCGCATGAGGTACATGGTTCGGCTCCATTTTCCCTCATCAAACAATATCGCAGAATACGAAGCGCTCATCAACGGCCTACGAATCGCCATCGAGCTAGGCATCCAACGTCTCGACATTAGAGGCGACTCCTAGCTGGTCGTCAACCAGGTCATGAAGGAGTCAAGCTGCCATGATGCCAAGATGGAGGCATACTGTCAAGAAGTCCGATGGCTGGAGGATAGATTCGACTGCCTCAAACTCAATCACATCCCAAGGCGCCTCAACGAAGCAGCCGACACGCTCGCGAAAGTAGCATCCGGCCGAAAGCTAGTCCCAATAGACATCTTTGCCAGCGATCAACACAAACCCTCGGTACGCTACACGGGGTCGGAACAAGCCAATGATGGCCCATCTAGTCTGACCCCAGGGGCCGATCCGCCAACTGCTCCGCCCGACCCTGAGGTTATGGAGCTTGAAGAGGACCCAGCAGCGGAGTCCGACCCTCTCGACGACTGGAGAACGCTTTACCTCGACTACCTCCTCCGCGACATACTACCAACGGACAAGACAGAAGCCCGATGGCTCGCACGTCACACCAAGTCCTTCGTTCTTGTAGAGGGCGAACTCTACAAACAGAGTCACATCAGGATCCTGCAGCTCTATATCCCTAGTGAACAGGGAAAACTCCTGCTAGGCGATATCCACAGTGGGGCTTGCGGTCATCATGCCACAGCAAGGACCTTGGTTGGGAATGCATTCCGACAAGGCTTCTACTGGCCCACCGCAGTAGCCGATGCCGAGAAAATTGTGCGCACCTGCAAAGGATGTCAGTACTACACTCGACAGACTCACCTCCTGGCCCAGGCGCTCCAGATGATCCCCATCACGTGGCCCTTCGCGGTCTGGGGGCTCGACCTGGTTGGGCCACTCAAAAAGGCGCCCGGGGGCTTCACCCACCTACTTGTCACGATAGACAAGTTTACAAAATGGATTGAAGCTCGACCGATCTCCACGATCAAATCCGAGCAAGCTATGCTATTCTTCCTCGACATCATCCATCGCTTTGGAGTACCAAACTCCATCATCATAGACAATGGCACGCAGTTCACCGATAGGAAATTCATTCGATTCTGCGATGAACAACACATCCGGGTCGATTGGGCAGCCGTCGCACACCCCCAGATGAACGGGTAGGTCGAGCGCACAAACGGCATGCTCCTTCAAGGCCTTAAGCCTAGAATTTTCAACCGGTTGAATAAGTTTGACGCGCGCTGACTCGCTAAGCTTTCGGCCATGCTCTGGAGCCTAAGGACAACACCTAGCCGGGCCACCAGCTACACACCCTTCTTCATGGTCTACGGTTCCAAGGCTCTTCTCCCAATGGACCTTGACTATGGAGCACCAAGAATCAGAGCGTACGACGAACAGGGGGCCGAGGCATCCCACCAAGATGCCATGGACCAGCTAGATGAAGCCCACGACATCGCCCTCCTCCGTTCAGCTAAGTACCGGTAGGCGTTGCGATGGTACCACAGCCGACGGGTACGGGGTTGAGCCTTCAACGTCGGGGACCCCATCCTCCACCTTGTGCAGAGCAACAATGTAACAACCCAAAAATCCATACACTAAAAATACCAACTACAAAATTTTTCTTGAAACTCCCATGTGATGATGAGTGTCATGTATAGTAACCCAACCTAAGAGATGCATTAGGTCTAACCCCAACCCAAGTTAACACATAAGCATGGCATGTCATTAGTTAATTGTGTTTATTTAAATTCTAACAAATAAAGTATTGCATACATTGTTAATTCAAAATATGATTTGGATTTCCATTTGAGTTATGACATGCTTAACAACTCCAATAAAATAATAAACCATAAAAATAATTAAAACTCAAACTAAGGAATAAAGGTTTAAAGAGAAAAACTAATTCTATTTTTGTATAACAAAAACCACACCTATTTTTGTTATACAAAATAGCTAAATAAATTCCTAGTATTTATATAAGTGTTGTGGGCCTCATATCTAAAACTCCAATGAATATGGTGCACCAATTTGGGATCCAAATTTAAAAATCAAAATTGAATTCAAATAAAGAAGAAGGAAAATAAAACAGAAAAAGAAAAAGGGAAGAAGAAGGCCTCGCAGGCTCGGCCTGCTCAGCTCGTGCTAGCCCGCCAGCCCAACCGGCCGCCAACCCCCTTCCCGTCTTCCTAGTATGCGCGCGCGGCCCACGAGCCAGCCCAGCACGCCCGCACGCCCTCCGCTCGCCTGCTGCCGCTGCCACGCGGGCCCCACCCATCAGCTTTCTCCTATTCATCTTCTCCACGCCACGCCCCGACCGCTCATGCCGATTTCCTTCACCGACCGAGCCCCGACAGCGGTGGTAGGGGTGGGCCAGGGGGTCATGCCCGGGGCATGACCTTGTCCCCTTGGTGCCGCGCCCACGCAACCATGCATGGCTGTTGGATGAGATGCACACGCCTCCGATCCCCCTTAATCTCCAGCCGCCGAACACCGAGCTCCATGGCCGAGCTCGGCTATAAGAGCCCCGGTCCTGGTTGCCCTAGCGCATTCCCATGCCCGCCGCCACCTTGCGGCCACCCCCTGCGCACCCGAGCCGAGAGAGAGAGCCAAGAGAGGAAGAAGGAAGGGAGTGGGAGAAAGAAGAAGGAGCCGCCGACGGAGCACCTCCGAAGCCGCAGGAGCAAGGATGACGCCACGACGCTACACGGCACTGCACGGCTTCCGGAGCTACACGGCCACAACTCGCCACTACATCGCCACCCTATCGTCTTCGACACCAACGGTGAGCCCTCGGTTCTTCCCCTGCTCACCGCCGGACCTTACTACTCCAGCCATGGCGCTCCATACCGTGAGCGCATAGGCCAAGGCCATCTCCGGTCTCTAGGCACACAAGCACAGCACAATCACGCGCACACCATGACCACCTCCAAGCCCTTAGATGTTGTAGACCCCTCCAAGCCCCACGGACACCAAAGCAGAGCACTCGCTCGCCGCACTCGCAACGCTGCCGTCGTGGCGTGGCCACCACCGGCGCACCCGACCACCTCACTAGACTAGAACATAGCCGTAGAGCACCAGACCACTGGCCAGAGCACCGCCACCACTGGCTAGAGCACTAGACCATCGGCCAGAGCACCGCCACCACCAGCCAGAGCATGAGACCACCGTGGCCAGCACCGCTGGGAGCGCCTGGCGCCTCCTTGACTTGCCCGCCCTGTTCGCTGGAGCCACAGGAAACTGACGCGCCCCGCCAAACACGCCCTTGACCACCACCACAGCCTAACCATGCCACACCGACGAGCGCTGCCATGCCAAGCCGCCGACCACCATGGCCGACACTTTGGAAGGCCCCGACCATCACTTAGACCCTAGCATCATGATCGCTGTGGCCTAGGGAAGCTTTTCCCCTCCCCAATTGGACACCAGCGTTGCCACGGAGGCTCACCGGGTGCTCGCCGCCGGTGGAAGCACGCCGGGGAGGAAACAGAGGATTCATCCTCGCTGGCCACACATGCGCTTGCACCCGGTTCACGAAGTCCGCAACAGAGGAGATGAAGGGAGGACTCGGTCCACCATGGACCCTGTCTTAGGTCCACGGACCATGAACCTGCGTCCACCATGAACCACGCACCGTGAGCCTACACTGTGGATGAAGCCCAGTAGAGGCCCATGGCTACGACGTGGCAGCATCACGGCTTGCCATGTGTCCGGCCCGGCCCGGCCCAGACCGGCCCAACCCAAAGCCCGCCGGGGCCCGTTTGAGGCCCAGTCCGTGTTGACCGTTGACTGGTCAATGTTGATCGTTGACCTAGCCCCACATGTCAGTGGCACGGACACTCCGGACCCACATGTCAGTGACCCAAGAGTCCCTGGGCCCACTTGTCAGAACTGATGATGTTGCTGCCGTCATGCTGACGTCAGCTGGACCCCACCTATCAGCTCGGAACTGAGACGATGACGTCATGTTGACGTCAGCATGCCACATGGACCAGTCACTGCGTGACACGTGTCAGCCCGGGATTAATTCAGCCTTTTCCATTTTCAGAAATGATTTAAACTTCAGAAATTTATAACTAATTCATATGACCTTAGAAAAATACGAAACTAGGACCAAAATTCATCTAAAATCAAGCTCTACACAATGAACCCATGTTTGAGTGCATTTGGCTCTTTTGAATTTTCATTGTTTCTTTGTGCTATTCTATAGATGTCGCTAACGCGACTATAATGCGATCGTTTGCAGACTCGGAGGAGAATCAGATAGACGAGGATCGTGAGTACCATGAGGAGTACGGAGACGACTACACTGAAGGTGCCACATCCCACCCAACTTCGTAGCACCTATTACGCATGGCTAATATAGAGCTGCTAGCGCTATACTTTATTGTTATATTCATACTATGATAGGACATGCATGGTAGTATGCTTTCTGGATGGCCTTTACCCTTGACGCAACCTTGCCCCTGCTCATCCAGCTATTAGGCTAGACACACGCTTGCTACTATATTTCATTGCTTATTATTTCTACTACGCTTGCGCTACATTGATGCATGGTGGAAACTGGTGTTACCTGGACTATGGGGAGAATGTTGCATGTGTGACTCAGGTGCGTGGAGGGTGAGGGTTGTGTCGACCAAGTTGGAGTATACGACGAGCCTAGGGCAAGTCTTGCCATGGGGTGCTACCTAGGCACCCCTGGAATGGTTACCTGTGGTGGGTAAATGGTATATGAGGTGGCCTTAGGTGTGAACCTATGATGGGAGGAGCCCAAGGTGGAGATGCTGTGGTGGCACGGTAAATGGAAACCCTAATGAAGACATTCTGGCTTGGTCACCCCTAAGGACTTACTAGTACTTAGATTCACCGGGAAGCCTTACGTACCACTCGCCCTATATGGTGCAGGGCGGCCGGACTACTTGGTAGGATATTACCACTACTACTAGGTTGATAGCGGACAGTGTAAGGAGGTACGGGGCACGGAGGATTTCCCCCACACCCTTCCGAGACTTCATGGAGACCTTGTGGACCTGGCTCATGACTCATAGTTTCAGCCACCCCAGACTGGACTTGGGGTGTACCAGGGCTAAATGGTAGAGTGGCATTATCCTAGGCTAGCTAGCGGCCGGAATCAGCCCAGTTGACGACGGTCAGCGAAGAAGGCAGATCTTGTGGTTATGTAAAACCTCTGCAGAGTATATGGTTGATCGATCGATACATGTGCCGACTTGTCAGCTATGGACCTTTCCTGGGTTTCGCTTAAACTAGATAGTGAGATGAGTCCTTCCCTTCTCCCGCTGGGGTGAGTGTTCAGACGTAGCCAGGGGCTACGGGCCTTGAGATAGTGCCGAGAGGGAGTTGGCCTGTCGACTGAGCGATGGTATGGTTATGGTATGGTGATGGTGTGGAGATGGTGGTATATTGATCCCAGGATCGAAACCTGGCTCGGGAAAAGGGAATGGGGTGGAATGTGTGTGGGAATGGTGTTAAAACTTGACTATACTGTTATATATACTTGATGGGCTAAATGCATAGGAAACCCCAACCTTATAGGTTCCTTTTGACCATATCCAACTTGCATCCAATTTCTACAAAGCAATGCTCATAGGGTTGGGAGTGGCCAGTACAAATTGTACTGATAAATTTTGGCACACAGGTTCAGCTGAGGAGTATAGCTCCAAGGAGTTTGATGGATAAGGGGTTCGTGCCTATGCTCGAGTTTGGCGATCTTATCTTCAAGTTGTTCTGAATGAATGCTACTTTTGACTCCGCCAATGCGGCGATGTAATAATTTATGTAATTCCGCACTACTTGTACTATGATATTATCGTTGTATGGATGTGGTATTCGACTGGAATTTAGGTAATATGATCTATAATGGTCTTATTACACTTCGACGCTGTGGATTTCCCTTCGTGGAAATCAGGGTTGTTTCAGTTGGTATCAGAGCCATACTTGACCATAGGACAAAACCCTTAGGAATGGACGATAGAATAGGACATGAACAGCCCCTCTTTCGGTTATATACTGACCATGCATTTACTTTTATGCAAGGCTTATCTATTATTGACCTGCTAACACCTGATTCCTTAAAAACATGCAGATGGCAACGAACATCGACTGGCCGCCTCTAGGACCGCTACCTCTAGACCACGCCAAGCTTATCTTCGACCTACATTAGCTCGGGGGTTTTGCACAGACCCTCTGTCGAGTTCTCATCATGCTAGGTGTCCCCCATGAGCTTGTCAAGGTCACCTGCATCGGGAAGCCAGCTCAGGAAGGAGGAATCGAAGGATCGATTATTGCCTCAGTCGAGTTCCCAGCTAGCACTACCTTACCTTCTGTCCCAGCTTTCACCGAGTTGACTATAGAGGACACAGTCGATGTAACACCTCGGGTGTTTAAATATTAAAATCTGACATGTCATCATATGCATTGCAAAGCATTTGGCATTTGGTGAAAACTTTGATGTGCATTTACTAAAACAAGTTTACATTTGTGTAATGAGTGTTGAATTGTATTGTTTGACTCAAGTTCAAAGTTTGTCTGGGTTTTGAATTTTTCGAGAAAACCCCGCTTTTCGACATTTAAATCCTACCCTGAAAATCCATTTCAAAATCTAAGCATATTTTGGGGTTGAGCCTTGAAGCAAAAGTGTAGTGTTTGTCAAGTTAAGCAAAGTTTATTTTTGGAGTTTTTCAAGTTGTTTAGAAAAATTTTGAGTAAATCAAAAAGGCGTAATTCGTTAAATTTCCCGATTCTAATTCAAAAGTTCAGTTAAAAATCTAGACCGAATTAGGAGATGGTTATAGAAGCAAAGTTGTAGAACTTTTGATTTTGAACAACTTTTGTTTTTGGAGATTTTTAAGTTGCTATACAAATTTGAGAGTAATTTGAATTTGAAACCGAATGGCAAATCTGTAAATTCGGTGAACAGTACTCACCGCCCTAGCTACATGGCCGGCGATCTTCGGTTTGCTTCCAGGCGCGGTCGAGGCCGTCTTTGACGTCGTGCTGGCGCGGTGAAGGCCACAGCGCAGCTTCCTTGCGTTTCTGAGCCGCTCTACTTAGCCTTGGTCGTCGCCGTTTGCCTCCGCTCTCTTGCTCTGTTTTTCCGACGCCACGGCCATAACTCCGGCGAGCTCATGTCGATGCCGTAGTGCTTCACCGTCGCTGATAAGCTTGTCCCAGCTCCGTCTCATCCTTGCGCACCTAAATAACTAGCCCTGGTCGCTTGCCATCATTAGGAAACTCCGTTCGGCGCTTTTCTTCCTCACGGCCGGCAGCACCACCGTGGAGTGCGCGTCTCCGTGGCTAGCGCGCTACGGTGAGCCTCTGCCCTTACTGAGTCTTGCTTTGGCTTCGCCTCAATGATGTAGTGCTCTGTGAACCTTTGAATTCTCATTTTGACCACCACAGCTACCGGAGCATCGCCGTCGTCGAAGATCGCTCCACCGTGACCGCTGTCAACGTCGACCCGTGTCACCGAAGCTTATCCGGTCCCGTTCTTTGTTCCAACGTGTTCGTGGTGAGCTACTGGACCTTCACATGCCCTCTGTTTCACCGTTTTCGGCTTCATTTCACCGGCGTAGCGTAGCCGCGCCGTCGTGGCCGCCATGGCCGACGTAGTGCTCGGTCCAGTCCATAGTTAGTCAGGCTTGTGCTCAAAATGGATGCGCCTAGTCTCGGGGAGGGTGTAGGTATCTTGGCCGTCGCCGTTGGACTCACCGGCGGCGAGATATCGCCGGTCAGCACCATCATCGCCGTAGTCAAAGCGCGAGGTAGAAGATGACAGGTGGGGTCACCATGTCAGTGACTGTGTAGTTCAAAAATGGATTTTTCTATTTTCAGATTTGAATGAATAGTGTCTGTTTTTGGTATTTTTGTGTAGATTTATTTATAGCTCCAAAAAATATGAAAATTTTTGAGTGAGTTCTCTGTGATGTATAGTATTTAATAAAAATATGAAATAATGTTTTTCAGTACTTTTTGAATGTGATAAAAATTGCTCAATTTATTAATAAATGGGTTTCCATGATTTTCCTAGGCTTATTTAATTGTCCAAAAATTATGAAATTTGTTTTTCCACTTAGTTATCATGTAATGAACATTTACTAAAATTTTGAGCTCAATTAGAATAAGTTGATTTATTTCATAATTTTGAATTAAATAATTAATTCATAAAAGCAAATAGTAACCTTTAATGATTTAGGTTTTGTTTGTAATTTTGGATCGAGTGATGACCTTGGGTCATTTGTTGATAATGATCCTTGGCAGTTGATGTATGTGTTACGAAAAAGATTTAGTTTGTTTGACTTGCAACTGTACCGCGAAGGAAAGTTGTATTCAAATTGTTAATTTTTGTATCCATCATCGAGCATCATGTTTCGTATTCCGCATCATGTTAAACATGGCATTGTTATTACGTGTAGTGAACGAAGGTGAAAACGTGGTAGTTAATCAAGCTGTTGAAGAGGTTAATCCGTCTGTTGAGGTCGGATCGAATACTTGTGTAACGTCGCAGGAACCGGACTTTTCCATCAACGAAGGCAAGCCCTGGATGCATACAACCCTACCTTGTGTTTTATAAATTAATTTCGTTTTTGCTTTCTGTTACTGCATTATGTGGTTATGAGTTAAGTAAAAGTCTAATTGGTGCATTACCACCCTTGTTATTCCATATTTACCATATTACCAATTTTAAACTCGTGTATGCCTAGCCTTGCTTAGCTATGCGTAGAACGAAGAAAGTCGGGTGACTACCTGCCACCTGCAAGTTTAAACGGAACATTGGTTAACTATGTTAGCATGTGATATGGGAATGTGGAGTAATAAATCTAGACCGGGCGGACTCGGTGTGTGTGAGCCACAAGACATGGAGGTCTTGTGAGCGGGTCTTTCTGCCTGTGTCGATTAAGGCACGTCCGTTGTTGAATTGCATAAGGTGAGAATTTGTAGTACTAACCACATACTCCGGTAAGCCTGAACTTGGCAATTCTATTACGAGAATGGCTACTCGCGCACTGGGAGTGGAGAGATGGCGGGAATAGCGTGTACCCATGTGGCCATGGGCTAGAATGGTGGAGTACTGTGTTCTCGGGTGGCGCGGACCCGTTCTTGTTTTGGAGGACCCGAGGGTAGGTTGGTATATGTAGGTCAGGGACCTGCATATGTCATGTGGTCTGGAATTCCCAGCTGGGTTTTTAATCGGTTCGAATCATCGTTGCTCCTCGGTTAAGGAGACTCAACTCACTGTTCATCATCGTAGAATTAATAACCGGAACTTGAATAAGGCTTGTGAAGGTGTTGGATATGAAGTTTCATGATCTCAGTGCGGATCGTGTCAGCTTTGTATATAATTCTTGAGAAGTTTTCTATATAAAGAATGTTGTTAAAAGAGCTTTTACGCAAAATAACTTTGATCATTGTTAAAGCTATACCTTGAATCCCTGAGCCTGCATTACTGAGTTTATCAGTTAATATTTCGGATAAGTCTTGTTGAGTACTTTTGTACTCAGGGTTCGTTGACCCCTTGTTGCAGGTGAGCCTCATGAGCAGATCTGTTTTGGATCGTGCTGCATGACTATCGTTCGTTCTGACGATGAGAAGTAAATGTGTGATCCTTGGGTAGGATGTTTATTTTGTGTGATATGTCTATATTAATTATGCCACTCCACTACTACTATGGTTTGTAATAATCATCGAACTTAGTTTGTAAGGTTTGAAACAACTGGTTTGTAAACTATGTTATCGTAAGACTTCCGCTGTTTCTTTTTACTCTGGTTTTGATATTTGAATAAATGTTGTAATACTGCAATGACTCTGTAACGTGATCCTACTCGGAAATCGTGGATGATTCAGGGTTTCCCGAGGACACCCGACAGTCTTTTTAAGTTATTGGAAATATATGCATAAATGTCAAAGGTCATCGGACAGTGACATGTGCATGTGGGTCCTATAACTTAGGAGGTTCTGCCACAGAATGGTATCAGAGCCTCGTTACAAGGTTTTTGTTGTATTGTTTTACAAAAACTTCAAAATGATTTGGATGACTAAATTTAACTTGGTAATTTAGTCCAAATTGCTTCTGACTTATCTTATTTCTTTCTCACCATTCCCTATTTGATTAAAAGGTTTTTGTGTGGTGGAGTAGTAATCATACTATGCCCTATATAAAAATAAATGTTGTTTATGTGCATTATAAACTTTGATGTTTTTGTTTGTAAGAACGATTCATGCATCATGAATAATTCACTTGTTACTTCCTTCACCTCTTAGTCTGGAATTAAGTAGTGAGTCTGGTTGGAGGAATGTAATCCATCTTAGCTACTTTTTGGATTTTGATCAAATGGGCTTACTTGGATTAAATTGGCTTCCTACAGTATGGCTCGTGCCAAGATGACGTCCCGTAAGTCCACCGGACCCAAAGGAGTTCCTTGTCACCAACTTGCCCCGAGAAATGATGGTGCTAGCAGTAGCAGCTCTAGGCCTGATCCCCAGGCAGAGATACTGAGGGTTTCTATGGAGTTAGCACAATCTACTAGAGATAGGGCTTTGGATGTTATACAAATAGGAGAATTACAGGGTCAATTGAGGCAGCTCACCACCGCGCATAGGAACTGTGAAAGTATGTTAGTTCGTACGGTGGAAGGAAGAAATGAAGCTTGGCATAGGGAAAATGTAGCTAGAGCTAGAACTCATGAGCTAGAATTCTATGTAGAAGATTTAGAAGAACATAATACATATCTACATGAGGAAGTTCATAGGCTTAGCAATCTATTAAATCCGAATCATGAGCCTCAAGCTTATGCCATGGACCCCGGTGTCATCCTTGCCGATGATGATGAATCGGGAGAGGAAGAAGAAGAAGATCTTGAAGAATTAGTAATGATCGATGAAAGTGATGATGAAGGCGGTAATAATTCCGGAATGGATACCGAGTCTGAAGTTTGAAGAAATTGAGGAAAATAGTAGAGTTGTATAATAGTAGCTCTAGTTAAGTATGTAGTTCTGTTTTCGTACTTGTGGGTTTGTTGTACATTAGTAAACTCTATGTAAGGTGTCTAGAGTAAGCTTTGGTACAATTCAATAAAGACATGTGAATAAAGTTTGGTTTGTTATGAGCAGATGCGTCGTACGCGGGGTTCGTTTATTCTGGGAACTTCACAAGATGAGGATGGTATTCCAGATCCGCCACCAGTTCCAACCAATTTAGCTGATGCTATAACTGCACTTGTCAATGTGACGGCTGAAAATTCTCGTTTGCTTCATGAGATGGCTCAGAGTAATCAGAATCAGATGTACGGAAACCGTGGACGCCACCATAACCGATAGGAGGCTACATATGTTGATTTCACAGACACAAGACCCCCGGTGTTCACCAAGGCAGATGAACCATTGGAGGCTGATGACTGGCTTCGAACCATGGAGCAGAAATTTGACCTTATCCCATGCACGGAGTATCAGAAACCTACGTTTGCCGTCCAACAACTTAGAGGAGCAGCAAGTGCTTGGTGGGCAAACTTAGTGGCTATGCAACCAGCTGGCATTCCAATAACTTGGGCTGAGTTCCGTACAGCCTTCAGAGCCCATTATATTCCCGAAGGAGTGATGGCTATGAAGCTAGATGAATTCCTTGCTTTGAAACAAGGAGATCAAAGCGTGATGCAGTATGTGGGAAGATTTAATCATCTGTCCCAATATGCATCCGAACATGTCAATACTGATGCCAAGAAGAAGAGGTGGTTTATGAGAGGCCTGAATACCAAGTTGCAGACTATGATGACCACTTGCACCAATGTCACTTACCATGAGGCAGTAAATATTGCAATTGCTTCAGAATCAAAGTATCGGCAGCATAAGGAGCTCAAAAAGAAAAAGAGTGTACCGTCTGGATCTTTTGGGGGAAATCAGAAGAGGCAGAGGGTGATTTATCATCTAGTACATCATAATCGTCCTCCTTATCGTCCGCCGTAGTTCCAAGCCGGGCAATAGTCAAATGTCCGTCCTGCTATAACCTATCCGAGTTCACAGTCAACCCATGCTCCTGGTGGCAATGCTCCAACATCCCAGGGTCACAACTATCCGTGCTACAATTGTGGAAGGACTGGTCATTTCTCCAGGGAATGTCCATATCCTAGGCAGGCTAATCAAAATTATCAGAAGGCTCCTGCCAATCAACAACAGGGTCAGGCACCAAACAAGAACCACAATCAGAATGCTTAGAAGGGCAAAGATGAGAGGAAGACAGGACGGGTGTTCTATATTCAAGCTGGGGAAATTCCGGAAGGGGAGCCAGTGATGATGGGTATGTTTCCTGTTGCCAATCACCCTGCAGTTATACTTTTTGATTCCGGCGCATCGCATTCATTCATCAATAGAACATTTGTCGTGAAGCATGAAATTTCAATTGGGGCAACAAAGGAAAGTTTCTTTATACAGTCGCCTGGGGGACGTCTGTGTACTAAGGAAATAGTATACCAGGTACCCGTAAACCTGGGTGGGCATATTTTTCCCACTACCATGATTATCCTTAAGGATCAGAATATAGATGTAATTTTGGGAATGAATTAGATGTACCAGCATAAGGCTGTTATAGATGCTTTGAATAGGACCTTACGAGTGAATTTGCCTGATAGTAATTCTCAACTTCTTATCCAACTTCCAACCCTAAGAAGATCAGTGAGCAAGATTTGTGCAACTGTTGTCAAAGAGATTAGAGATATTCCGGTAGTGTGTGAATTTCTGGATGTGTTTCCTGAAGATTTACCCGGTCTACCACCTGATAGGGATGTACAGTTCAATATAGAGTTACAACCTAGAACAGCTCCGATTTCTCGGAGAGCTTATAGGATGCCACCTAAGGAATTGGCTGAGTTGAAAACTCAGTTACAAGAATTGATTGAGAAAGGGTTTATCCAACCTAGTTCTTCACCTTGGGGATGTCCGGCAATTTTTGTGAAAAAGAAAGATGAGACCCTGAGGTTATGTGTTGACTATCGTCCATTGAATGAAGTGACCATCAAGAATAAGTATCCATTACCTCGGATAGATCTGCTTTTTGATCAACTGGCCGGAGCCAAAGTTTTCTCCAAGATAGATTTGAGATCAGAATATCATCAAATCAAGATAAAACCTGAGGATATTCCCAAAACAGCATTTACCACAAGATATGGGTTATATGAATACTTGGTAATGTCTTTTGGTTTGACAAATGCTCTAGCTCATTTCATGTATCTAATGAACTCAGTATTCATGCCTGAACTAGACAAGTTTGTAATAGTGTTTATTGATGACATTTTAGTATATTCCAAGAATAAGAAAGAACATGCGGAACATCTCAGAATTGTTCTGACCCGTTTGAGAGAACATCAACTATATGCCAAGTTCAGCAAGTGTGATTTTTGGCTTAAGGAAGTGCAATTTCTTGGACATGTCTTGTCAGCCGAAGGAGTTGCAGTTGATCCAAGCAAAGTGAAGGATGTGCTTGATTGGAAACCGCCAACCACAGTTCATCAAGTTCGGAGTTTTCTGGGTTTGGCGGGATATTACCATCGGTTCATTCTAGATTTCTCAAAGATATCAAAGTCCATAACTGAATTGTTGAAGAACCAAGTTAAGTTTGTCTGGTCATCAGATTGTGAAGAGGCTTTCCAGACTTTGAAGAGACTGTTAACCACTGCACCAGTATTAGCCCAACCTGATATCGAGAAGCCGTTTGATGTTTATTGTGATGCTTCAGGTATTGGTATTGGATGTGTGTTGATGCAAGAAGGCCGAGTCATTGCCTATGCATCTAGGCAACTTAAGCAACATAAAGAACATTATCCGACTCATGACTTGGAGTTAGCAACTGTGGTTCATGCTCTAAAGATTTGGCGGCATTACCTGCTTGGTAATACGTGTCATATGTATACAGACCACAAAAGCCTAAAGTATATCTTTACTCAGTCAGAGTTGAACATGCAACAAAGAAGATGGTTAGAATTGATTAAGGATTATGATTTGGAAGTACATTATCACCCTGGAAAAGCAAATGTGGTTGCAGATGCCCTCAGTCGCAAAAGTTATTGTAATTGTCTGACAGTGAGAACAATGGGTTTGAATTTATGTCAAGAAATGGAAAGGTTGAATGTAGAAGTAGTTCAACAAGGAAGTTTGACCAACATAATTGTTGAAGCCACTATTCAAGATCAAGTTATTGCTGCTCAGAAGGAAAACAAGGGTATAGCCCATATCAAGGAAAGAGTCAAGAATGGAAAAGCGGAATGCTTTAGTATTGACAATGAAGATGTGTTGTGGTTCAAGGATCGCCTGGTGGTACCAAAAGTTCTTGAGTTGTGGCAGTCAATTCTAGATGAGGCACATGCTACTAGGTTATCAATCCATCCGGGAAGCAACAAGATGTACCATGACTTGAAGCAAAGATTCTGGTGGACTAAAATGAAAATAGAGATTGCCAGATATATAGCAAAGTGTGATACTTGTCAAAAGGTGAAAGCTATACATTTGAGGTCTGCTGGTGAATTACAACCATTACCTATTCCCTCTTGGAAGTGGGAGGACATAAGTATGGACTTTATTGTTGGTCTACCCAAGACATCAAAGGGATTTGACTCAGTTTGGGTTATTGTAGATCGACTCACTAAGTCAGCGCATTTTCTTCCAGTCAAGACAATATATCCTATGATCCAATATGCCAAAATGTACTTAGCAAGAATCATGAGTCTCCATGGAATACCCAAGACTATTGTGTCAGATAGGGGTACACAGTTTGTCTCCAACTTTTGGAAACAATTGCATTCTTCGTTGGGTACTAAACTTCTGTATAGTACAGCTTATCATCCGCAGACTGATGGACAGACTGAAAGAGTTAATCAAGTGCTTGAAGATATGTTAAGGTGTTGTGTCCTTAACTATTCCAATAAGTGGGATGAATGCTTACCTTTGGCCGAGTTCTCATACAACAATAGTTATTAGGAAAGCATTAGAATGGCTCCATTTGAAGCACTCTATGGTCGTAGATGCAGAACATCATTGAGTTGGTCTAAACCTGGAGAAAGAAGATTCTTTGGAGTTGACCTTGTGAAAGAAACAGAAGACAAGGTTAGGCAAATACAGAGTAATTTGAAGATAGCTCAATCCCGACAAAAGAGTTATGCGGATAGAAGATGGAGACCATTGGTATTTACCAAAGGAGATTTTGTGTATCTAAAAGTATCACCAATGAAGGGAGTTACCCGTTTTGGTGTTAAAGGAAAGTTGGCACCTCGATATATTGGACCATATCAAATTCTGGAAAGGTATGGAAAAGTGGCATATCGCTTGCAATTACCTGAACATCTTGCAGCTGTGCATGATGTGTTCCATGTTTCTCAATTGAAGAAGTGTCTCCGAGTGCCTGAACAAAATGTTGAAGTTGAAGGAGTGGAACTAGAACCGGATTTAACTTATTCGAATATCCTATCCGAGTGTTAGATCAGAAAGATCGTGTTACTCGAAGAAGGACAATCAAGTTCTATAAAGTATAATGGAATCAACATTCAGAAGAGGAAGCTACTTGGGAATCAGAAGATTACTTGTTAGAAAAGTTTCCAGAGTTTTTAGCGTCAATATTGAATAGAGTAGTGTTAGTTGAGTTCGGTAGTACAAATTGTGTTTTGTAAAGGGACCTCAGCTGTTTTATGGATAGAGTTTGTATGTGTTCTCGCGACACATTTCCTTTTCCATTACTTACCCTATGGCTTTGAATCTCGGGACGAGATTTCTTTTAGGGGGAAGGATTGTAACACCTCGGGTGTTTAAATATTAAAATCTGACATGTCATCATATGCATTGCAAAGCATTTGGCATTTGGTGAAAACTTTGATGTGCATTTACTAAAACAAGTTTACATTTGTGTAATGAGTGTTGAATTGTATTGTTTGACTCAAGTTCAAAGTTTGTCTGGGTTTTGAATTTTTCGAGAAAACCCCGCTTTTCGACATTTAAATCCTACCCTGAAAATCCATTTCAAAATCTAAGCATATTTTGGGGTTGAGCCTTGAAGCAAAAGTGTAGTGTTTGTCAAGTTAAGCAAAGTTTATTTTTGGAGTTTTTCAAGTTGTTTAGAAAATTTTTGAGTAAATCAAAAAGGCGTAATTCGTTAAATTTCCCGATTCTAATTCAAAAGATCATTTAAAAATCTAGACCGAATTAGGAGATGGTTATAGAAGCAAAGTTGTAGAACTTTTGATTTTGAACAACTTTTGTTTTTGGAGATTTTTAAGTTGCTATACAAATTTGAGAGTAATTTGAATTTGAAACCGAATGGCAAATCTGTAAATTCGGTGAACAGTACTCACCGCCCTAGCTACATGGCCGGCGATCTTCGGTTTGCTTCCAGGCGCGGTCGTGGCCGTCTTTGACGTCGTGCTGGCGCGGTGAAGGCCACAGCACAGCTTCCTTGCGTTTCTGAGCCGCTCTACTTAGCCTTGGTCGTCGCCGTTTGCCTCCGCTCTCTTGCTCTGTTTTTCCGACGCCACAGCCATAACTCCGGCGAGCTCATGTCGATGCCGTAGTGCTTCACCGTCACTGATAAGCTTGTCCCAGCTCTGTCTCATCCTTGCGCACCTAAATAACTAGCCCTGGTCGCTTGCCATCATCGGGAAACGCCGTTCGGCGCTTTTCTTCCTCACGGCCGGCAGCACCACCGTGGAGTGCGCGTCTCCGTGGCTAGCGTGCTACGGTGAGCCTCTGCCCTTACTGAGTCTTGCTTTGGCTTCGCCTCAATGATGTAGTGCTCTGTGAACCTTTGAATTCTCATTTTGACCACCACAGCTACCGGAGCATCGCCGTCGTCGAAGATCGCTCCGCCGTGACCGCTGTCAACGTCGACCCGTGTCACCGAAGCTTATCCGGTCCCGTTCTTTGTTCCAACGTGTTCGTGGTGAGCTACTGGACCTTCACATGCCCTCTGTTTCACCGTTTTCGGCTTCATTTCGCCGGCGTAGCGTAGCCGCGCCGTCGTGGCCGCCATGGCCGACGTAGTGCTCGGTCCAGTCCATAGTTAGTCAGGCTTGTGCTCAAAATGGATGCGCCTAGTCTCGGGGAGGGTGTAGGTATCTTGGCCGTCGCCGTTGGACTCACCGGCGGCGAGATATCGCCGGTCAGCACCATCATCGCCGTAGTCAAAGCGCGAGGTAGAAGATGACAGGTGGGGTCACCATGTCAGTGACTGTGTAGTTCAAAAATGGATTTTTCTATTTTCAGATTTGAATGAATAGTGTCTGTTTTTGGTATTTTTGTGTAGATTTATTTATAGCTCCAAAAAATATGAAAAATTTTGAGTGACTTCTCTGTGATGTATAGTATTTAATAAAAATATGAAATAATGTTTTTCAGTACTTTTTGAATGTGATAAAAATTGCTCAATTTATTAATAAATGGGTTTCCATGATTTTCCTAGGCTTATTTAATTGTCCAAAAATTATGAAATTTGTTTTGCCACTTAGTTATCATGTAATGAACATTTACTAAAATTTTGAGCTCAATTAGAATAAGTTGATTTATTTCATAATTTTGAATTAAATAATTAATTCATAAAAGCAAATAGTAACCTTTAATGATTTAGGTTTTGTTTGTAATTTTGGATCAAGTGATGACCTTGGGTCATTTGTTGATAATGATCCTTGGCAGTTGATGTATGTGTTACGAAAAAGATTTAGTTTGTTTGACTTGCAACTGTACCACGAAGGAAAATTGTATTCAAATTGTTAATTTTTGTATCCATCATCGAGCATCATGTTTCGTATTCCGCGTCATGTTAAACATGGCATTGTTATTACGTGTAGTGAACGAAGGTGAAAACGTGGGAGTTAATCAAGCTGTTGAAGAGGTTAATCCGTCTGTTGAGGTCGGATCGAATACTTGTGTAACGTCGCAGGAACCGGACTTTTTCGTCAACGAAGGCAAGCCCCGGATGCATACAACCCTACCTTGTGTTTTATAAATTAATTTCGTTTTTGCTTTCTGTTACTGCATTATGTGGTTATGAGTTAAGTAAAAGTCTAATTGGTGCATTACCACCCTTGTTATTCCATATTTACCATATTACCAATTTTAAACTCGTGTATGCCTAGCCTTGCTTAGCTATGCGTAGAACGAAGAAAGTCGGGTGACTACCTGCCACCTGCAAGTTTAAACGGAACATTGGTTAACTATGTTAGCATGTGATATGGGAATGTGGAGTAATAAATCTAGACCGGGCGGACTCGGTGTGTGTGAGCCACAAGACATGGAGGTCTTGTGAGCGGGTCTTTCCGCCTGTGTCGATTAAGGCACGTCCATTGTTGAATTGCATGAGGTGAGAATTTGTAGTACTAACCACATACTCCGGTAAGCCTGAACTTGGCAATTCTATTATGAGAATGGCTACTCGCGCACTGGGAGTGGAGAGATGGCGGGAATAGCGTGTACCCACGTGGCCATGGGCTAGAATGGTGGAGTACTGTGTTCTCGGGTGGCGCGGACCCGTTCTTGTTTTGGAGGACCCAAGGGTAGGTTGGTATATGTAGGTCAGGGACCTGCATATGTCGTGTGGTCTAGAATTCCCAGTTGAGTTTTTAATCGGTTCGAATCATCGTTGCTCCTCGGTTAAGGAGACTCAACTCACTGTTCATCATCATAGAATTAATAACCGGAACTTGAATAAGGCTTGTGAAGGTGTTGGATATGAAGTTTCATGATCTCAGTGCGGATCGTGTCAGCTTTGTATATAATTCTTGAGAAGTTTTCTATATAAAGAATGTTGTTAAAAGAGCTTTTACGCAAAATAACTTTGATCATTGTTAAAGCTATACCTTGAATCCCTGAGCCTGCATTACTGAGTTTATCAGTTAATATTTCGGATAAGTCTTGTTGAGTACTTTTGTACTCAGGGTTCGTTGACCCCTTGTTGCAGGTGAGCCTCATGAGCAGATCTGTTTTGGATCGTGCTGCATGACTATCGTTCGTTCTGACGATGAGAAGTAAATGTGTGATCCTTGGGCAGGATGTTTATTTTGTGTGATATGTCTATATTAATTATGCCACTCCACTACTACTATGGTTTGTAATAATCATCGAACTTAGTTTGTAAGGTTTGAAACAACTGGTTTGTAAACTATGTTATCGTAAGACTTCCGCTGTTTCTTTTTACTCTAGTTTTGATATTTGAATAAATGTTGTAATACTGCAATGACTCTGTAACGTGATCCTGCTCGGAAATCGTGGATGATTCGGGGTTCCCCGAGGACACCCGACAGTCTTTTTAAGTTATTGGAAATATATGCATAAATGTCAAAGGTCGTCGGACAGTGACAGGTGCATGTGGGTCCTATAACTTAGGAGGTTCTGCCACAGTCGAGGAGGGACTGTAGGCTATCTCACACAAGGCACTTTGCAGGGTGATGAGGGACCACTACGAGCACCTGAAGACGACAGAGTTCCATCTACTCCCCCAGGCCCTCGACCTTAGCCTTACCCCTAGTGAGCAGAGTTTCGTAGTCGGCAGAGTTATCCTTGCCGAGGAGGACATATGTCTTCGCGTCTTAGCTATCCACCTACTGGAGCAGGACAGGTACGTGACTCAGCTGGAGCAGAGGAGACGTCAGGACTAGGCCCTCCGGTGGGAGTACTAGGAGCAAGACTCGCAGGGAGCACAGGAGCGAGCTAGTCTACTGGAGACAGTCGCCAAGCTATAGGACGAGCTCAACCATCGTGAAGAAGTCCACAGAGCCAAGGTCGCTGACTTACAGGACAAAGTAGCCGACCTAGGCACCAGGAACTACTACCTCGACGGCAAGGTGTTGGAGTTGTAGAGAGAGTTGGACGACAAGAAGGCCGAGTTCAACCATAGAGGAGATAGAGAGAGATCCAAGGGGATTGATATGCTGAAGATCCAATCTCGGAATAAGACCATGACTCAAGAGCTAGAGGAGTTTAGGAAGAAGGCTGTTCGCAACCAGGGTCACCTGATCGAGGCACTTAGGTAGACCGAGTACCTACAGGACAAGTGTGAGAAGACATGGCAGGCTTGGCAGAAGTCTGATAGAAAGCGCCTCAGGGAGATGAAGGGTATGTGGGATCAACTACCCAAGGAAATTCACAGCAAGACGAAGCCTAGGATAGAGGAGTTTGAGTTAGCCCCGACTCGCCTCAACCTAGACGCCTGCCCTACCCTACCTAGAGCCAAGCCTACTGAGGAGCTCGCCGAGGCCTTGAAGTACGTGTCCCGACTTCACAAGTTAGACGAGGAGATCAAGATTGAGAACAGTTGTATCCTAGCTGTGGTGTACGAATTAGAGTAGAATGACCCTGCGTGGTCATGAGTCATGTCAGTAGCTTCCATGAGTTGTACCCCATGATGTACCCCTTATGAGATGTATTATGAGACATTATGTGTAGTATGATTCTCGCACGTCTTCAAGTGTAGCTACTGGAGATGATGCTATGTAATAAAACCCATGTAATGAATGTTTTAGATCTTATTGCATCTCATGGATCTTATTGCTTCTTTGTAATGAGTGTTGGATAGTATAAATGTTTTTCTTTAAATCATCAAAGTCATGTAATCATATTGAATTATAAGCACTTATGGCATAAACACTAAATTCTCTATGATCCGTGTTGTAGATGCCGAACCGCCGATCTAATCGCCTAATGAATCGTGGACGTGCACCCACCCCTGAACCAGTTGAACCAAATGGGGGACATGGTGGCAACAACCATGGCCGTGGTCGTGGCCATGGACGTGGAGGGATACCCTTCCACCTGGAGAATACCCCGCCGCCTGAGGAGAACATTCCTCCACCACCACCACCGAACCTGGCAGAGGTGATGGCACAACAGACCCAGCTTCTTGCAGCTCTTGTTGAAGGAGCAAACCATCGCCAGGGAGGTCAGCAGAATGATTTCCAAAGGAAGCTAGAAGGATTTCTAAAGCTAAGGCCACCTACCTATGATGGCACTGACCCTGACCCGCTTGTAGCCGATGACTGGCTCAAGGAGATGGAGAAGAAGCTTGATCTCACTACTTTCACCGATGATGAGTGTGTTGGAGCAGCCGCACACCAGCTCACAGGTGTAGCACGCGCCTGGTGGGATAGTTTTAGTGATTCCCATGAGGACCCTACCAACATCTCGTGGGATGAGTTCGCCGAAGTATTCACTGAGTATCACATTCCCAAGGGTATCATGGAGGCCAAAGCCGAGGAGTTCCACAACATCAAGATGGGAAAGGACAGGGTGACTGAGTACACTACTCGTTTCACCAACCTTCTACGCTATGCACCTTCCTATGTTGTGAACTCTGAGAAGGAGAAGCTGTACTATTACCGCAAGGGGCTTAACCCGCACATCAAGCTGAAGTTTGGCGGTATTGAGAGTAACACATTGCGTGCTCTAGTGGATCACTGCATCTAGATTGAGAAGGACCGTGCTAAAGCTAGAGAAGAATACAGGGAGAGGAAGCGTAAACCTGAGGAGTCCTTCCGTGGCCGTGATCGCAAGAGGTTCCGCAGAGATGCACCATCCAGGGAATGCTCTCGCCACAACAGGGATGACAACCCTGGATCGAGTAGGGGAAGTGGAGGCTACACCGCCAAATACTCCCACCCTGCTCAAGATCATTACACCCGGGACCGTCATGCACAGGACCGCAACACTCGGGACCGTTTCAGTCATTCCCGCTCTGTGAATGAACGCCTAGCACAGAACCGCTTCGCACCAAACACTGGAAACTGGAAGGCACCCGCGCCAACCCCTACAGGCGGTGCGCCTTTCACCTGCTTCACTTGTGGCCAACCAGGTCACAAAGCCGCCGAATGCCCTTAGAACTCAGCTGCTCAGAAGTCTCAGTTCAAGGGATCTGCTACTCGTGGATGTCTCAACCATCTGGACGCCGAGGAAGCATAGGCTGCCCCTGACGTTGTATATGGTATGTTTTTAGTTAATGGCA
Organism: Miscanthus floridulus; assembly: GCF_019320115.1. Taxonomy (NCBI): domain Eukaryota; kingdom Viridiplantae; phylum Streptophyta; class Magnoliopsida; order Poales; family Poaceae; genus Miscanthus; species Miscanthus floridulus. The sequence continues at coordinate 83,237,241 of NC_089584.1, read as the reverse complement.
ATACTGCATCACTTCTATTTGACTCTAGAGCAACTTGTTCATACATATCATCCAAGTTTGCACGAGCGCATGACCTGCCTGTAACCCCGCGTGAAAAGCCTATCATCACCAGCTCACCTTTAGGAGACCTCAAGTGCACCCACATCTGTAAGGGAGTGAGTCTTACCATTGAGGGTCTTATCTTTAAAGCCGACCTAACCCTGCTACCTTCCACTAACCTAAATGTCATCTTAGGTATGGATTGGTTAACCATTCACCGAGGTATCATATCATGTTCACCTAGATATGTCCAAGTGACCCACCCATCAGGCCAAGTCATTAGATGTGAACCCCAGTCCGGAAAGTCCACCTCTATCTTATGTGCCCTTAAAGCAAGTTCAGAATCGTAGAAAGAGGAGAGGACAATTCATGATGTGCTAGTGGTCAGAGACTATCCTGATGTATTCCCTAAAGAATTACCAGGTATGCCACCAGACCGTGATGTAGAGTTCATCATTGATCTCTTACCGGGAACAGGACCCATTGCCAAGAGACCTTATCGCATGTTAGTTGATGAACTGGCTGAGCTCAAGAAATAGCTTGATGATCTCATCTTAAAGGGATATATCAGACCCAGTGCTTCACCCTGGGGATCCCCTGTTCTGTTTGTTAAGAAGAAGGATGGCTCAATGAGAATGTGCATTGGCTACCGGAACTTAAACGTAGTCACCATCAAGAACAAGTACCCCCTGCCAAGAATTGATGATCTGCTTGATCAGCTTCGAGGTGCCAAGTATTTCTCCAAGATTGATCTCAGATCCGGCTATCATCAGATGAAGATTCGAGAGAGTGACATCTCGAAGACAGGTTTTGTGACTCAGTATGGGCAGTTTGAGTTCACCGTGGTGTCCTTTGGATTCACAAATGCTCTCGCATACTTCATGAACATGATGAATAAGGTTTTCATGAATGAACTGGATAAGTTCATGGTAGTGTTCATTGATGACATCCTTGTCTATTCATCCACCGCTGAAGAACATGAACATCATCTGAGAACGGTGCTTGAGAAACTAGCTCAACATCAGCTCTACGCAAAGTTCAGCAAATGCGAATTTTGGCTACAGGAAGTTGCCTTCTTAGGCCATGTACTATCAGCTGATGGTGTCGTAGTTGACCTAGCCAAGATTGAAGCCATGAAAGAGTGGGATCAACCCTGTAATGTGACAGAAGTCAGAAGTTTCTTGGGATTGGCTGGGTATTATCGCCGATTCATTGAGAACTTCTCCAAGATAGCTCGTCCAATGACCAACCTTCTGAAGAAGACTAAGGAGTTTGAATGGACGCCCGAGTGTGAACAAAGCTTCCAGGAATTGAAACAGAAGCTTACCACAACTCTTGTGCTAGCATTGCCTACTATCAGCAAAGATTTTGTAGTCTATTGTGATGCATCCGTCAAAGACTTGGTTGTGTACTGATGCAAGATGGAAGAGTGATAGCATATGCATCTCGACAGTTGAAAGAACACGAGAACCGTTACCCTACTCATGATCTTGAGTTAGCAGCAGTTGTGCATGCCTTAAAGATCTAGAGACACTACTTGATAGGCAACAAGTGTGATATCTACACCGATCACAAGAGCTTGAAGTACTTTTCACTCAAGAAGATTTAAATATGAGGCAACGCCGATGGCTAGAGTTGATCAAGGACTATGACCTGGAAATTCACTATCATCCGGGAAAAGCTAATGTAGTCGCAGATGCTCTCAGTCGCAAGAGCTACAGTCACACCTTGATCATAGAATCCATACCACCTGAGCTCAAGGAAGAGATTGATGATTTCCAACTAGAGATACTACCGCATGGCTTGTTAAATGAGCTCCGCATACAGTATGATCTCACGGATCGCATCCGTCAAGCTCAGAAAAGTTGCGAAGAGATCGAATATCTCCGTGGTCTGATGAAACTAGGCTACAAGACCAACCACCAAGAAGATGAACAAGGAACCATCTGGTTCAAGAACAAAATCTGTGTTCCATCTGACCCAGTACTACGAGAGGAAATTCTATCAGAAGCTCACGATTCTAAGTACTGTATTCACCCTGGAGGTTCAAAGATGTATCAAGACTTGAAGAAACACTTCTGGTGGAAAGGCATGAAGACAGACATTGCGGGACATGTGACACCTGTAATAGAGTCAAGGCTGAACATCAAAGGCCTGCAGGTTTGCTAAAGCCTCTTAACGTTCCCGAGTGGAAATGGGAGAGTATATCCATGGATTTCATAGTTGGATTGCCCCGTTCACAGAAAGGCAATGACTCCATCTAGGTGATTATTGATCGTTTGACCAAGATTGCTCACTTTGTACCAGTTAAGACCAAGACCAATGCAGAAAAATTAGCAGATCTATATGTTGAGCATATTCTCAGGCTGCATGGAGCTCCCTCTAGTATTGTATCTGATCATGGTCCTCAGTTTGTGTCCCGATTCTGGGAAGCTCTGCACCAGTCCATTGGAACCAAACTTGACTTCAGTACCCGCTTATCACCCATAGACAGATGGACAGACTGAATGAGTAAATCAGATCTTAGAAGACATGCTTCGTGCTAGTGTACTAAATTATAGCTTTGACTGGGAGAAATGCTTACCCTACGTAGAGTTCTCTTACAACAACAGCTACCAAGCCAGTATCAAGATGTCACCATTTGAAGCTCTGTATGGCAGACCTTGTAAGACACCTTTGATGTGGTCCCAACCGGGAGAAAGATCGTTCTTTGACTCCACCAAGATTCAAGATGCCGAAGAAGGAGTTGCTCAAGTGAAGGAGAACTTGAGAATTGCCCAAAGTCGATACAAGAGTTATGCTGACAAAAGGAGAAGAGAACTTGAGTTCAATGTGGGAAACTTCGTCTATCTCAAAGTATCCCCGCTATGTGGAACTGTCAGATTCCATGTGAAAGGAAAGCTTGCCCCTAGATTTGTTGGCCCATACAAGATTTGTAAGAGGATTGGAAAGCTTGCCTACAAACTTGAGCTACCCAAGGAATTGATGGGTGTACATCCCGTATTCCATGTCTCATAGCTACGCAAGTGTTTGAGAGTGCCCGATGAAGTAGTTCCAACTGATACACTTGACATTCAAGATACACTCGAGTATAAAGAACATCCTATCAGAATTCTGGGCAGAGATACCAAAGAGACCCGAAGCAAGACTATTCCTATGTGCAAGATCCAATGGAGCAATCACACAGAGAGAGAAGCAACATGGGAAAAAGAGTCTGACCTCCGGCTACACTATCCTTATCTTTTCGAAGAGTACGTTACGCTTTAATCTCGAGGACGAGATTCTGTTAAGGGGGTAGGACTGTAACAACCCAAAAATCCATACACTAAAAATACCAACTACAAAATTTTTCTTGAAACTCCCATGTGATGATGAGTGTCATGTATAGTAACCCAACCTAAGAGATGCATTAGGTCTAACCCCAACCCAAGTTAACACATAAGCATGGCATGTCATTAGTTAATTGTGTTTATTTAAATTCTAACAAATAAAGTATTGCATACATTGTTAATTCAAAATATGATTTGGATTTCCATTTGAGTTATGATATGCTTACCAACTCTAATAAAATAATAAACCATAAAAATAATTAAAACTCAAACCAAGGAATAAAGGTTTAAAGAGAAAAACTAATTCTATTTTTGTATAACAAAAACCACACCTATTTTTGTTATACAAAATAGCTAAATAAATTCCTAGTATTTATATAAGTGTTGTTGGCCTCATATCTAAAACTCCAATGAATATGGTGCACCAATTGGGATCCAAATTTAAAAATCAAAATTGAATTCAAATAAAGAAGAAGGAAAATAAAATAGAAAAAGAAAAAGGGAAGAAAAAGGCCTCGTAGGCTCGGCCTGCTCAGCTCGTGCCAGCCCGCCAGCCCAACTGGCCTACCAACCCCCTTCTCGTCTTCCCAGCATGCGCGTGCAGCCCATGAGCCAGCCCAGCACGCTCGCGCGCCCTCCGCTCGCCTGCTGCCACTGCCACGCAGGCCCCACCCGTCAGCTTTCTCCTGTTCATCTTCTCCATGCCACGCCCCGACCGCTCACGCCGATTTCCTTTGCCGACTGAGCCCCGACAGCGGTGGCAAGGGTGGGCCAGGGGGTCACGCCCGGGGCATGACCTTGTCCCCTTGGCACCGCACCCATGCAACCACGCATGGCCATTGGATGAGATGCACATGCCTCCGATCCCCCTCAATCTCCAGCCGCCGAACACCGAGCTCCATGGCCAAGCTCGGCTATAAGAGCCCCAGTCCCAGTTGCCCTAGCGCATTCCCGTGCCCACCGCCACCTTGCGGCCACCCCCTGCGCACCCGAGCCGAGAGAGAGAGCCAAGAGAGGAAGAAGGAAGGGAGCGGGAGAAAGAAGAAGGAGCTACCGACGGAGCACCTCCGAAGCCGCCGGAGCAAGGACGACGCCACGACGCTGCACGGCACTGCACGGCTTTTGGAGCTACACAGCCGCAACTCACCACTGCATCGCCACCCTATCGTCTTCGACACCAACAGTGAGCCCCCGGTTCTTCCCCTGCTCGCCGCCGAACCTTACTACTCTGGCCATGGCACTCCATACCATGAGCGCGTAGGCCAAGGCCATCTCCGGTCTCTAGGCACACAAGCACAGCACACTCACACGCACACCGCGACCACCTCCGAGCCCTTGGATGTTGTAGACCCCTCCAAGCCCCACGGACGCCGAAGCAGAGCACACGCTCGCCGTGCTCGCAATGCCACCGTCGTGGCATGGCCACCACCGGCGCACCCAACCACCTCGCTAGACTAGAACATAGACGCAGAGCACCAGACCACCGGCCAAAGCACCACCACCACCGGCTAGAGCACCGCCACCACTGGCCAGAGCACGAGACCACCGTGGCCAGCACTGCTGGGAGCGCCTGGGGCCTCCTTGACTTGCCCGCCCTATTCACTGGAGCCACGGGAAACTCACGCGCCCCGCCAAACACGCCCTTGACCACCACCACAGCCTGACCATGCCACACCGACGAGCGCCGCCATGCCAAGCCACCGACCACCATGGCCGACGCTCTGGAAGGCCCTGGCCATCACTTAGACCCTAGCATCATGATCGCTGTGGCCTGGGGAAGCTTTTCCCATCCCCAATTGGACACCAGCGCCGCCACAGAGGCTCACCGGGCGCTCACCGCCAACAGAAGCACGCTGGGGACGAAACAGAGGATTCATCCTCGCCGGCCACACACGCGCGTGCACCCGGTTCATGAAGACCGCAAAGGAGGAGATGAAGGGAGGACTCGGTCCACCATGGACCCTATCTTAGGTCCACGGACCGTGAACCTACATCCACCATGAACCACGCACCATGAGCCTGTGCTGTGGATGAAGCCCACTAGAGGCCCACGGCTACGACGTGGCAGCGTCACGGCTTGCCACGTGTCCGGCCCAGCCCGGCCTAGACCGGCCCAACTCGAAGCCTGCCGGGACCTATTTGAGGCCCAGTCCATGTTGACCGTTGACTGGTCAATATTGATCGTTGACCTGGCCCCACATGTCAGTGGCACGGACACTCCGGACCCACATGTCAGTGACCCAAGAGTCCCTAGGCCCACTTGTCAGAACTGATGACGTTGCTGACGTCATGCTGACGTCAACTGGACCCCACCTGTCAGCTCAGAACTGAGACGATGATGTCATGCTGACGTCAGCATGCCACGTGGACCAGTCACTGCATGACACGTGTCAGCCCAGGATTAATTCAGCCTTTTTCTATTTTCAGAAATGATTTAAACTTCGGAAATTCATAACTAATTCATATGACCTTAGAAAAATACGAAACCAGGACCAAAATTCATCTAAAATCAAGCTCTACGCAATGAACCCATGTTTGAGTGCATTTGGCTCTTTTGAATTTTCATTGTTTCTGTGTGCTATTCTATAGATGTCGCTAACGCGACTATAATGCGATCGTTTGTAGACTCGGAGGAGAATCAGATAGACGAGGATCGTGAGTACCGTGAGGAGTATGGAGATGACTACACTGAAGGTGCCACATCCCACCCAACTTCGTAGCACCTATTACGCATGGCTAATATAGAGCTGCTAGCGCTATACTTTATTGTTATATTCATACTATGATAGGACATGCATGGTAGTATGCTTTCTGGATGGCCTTTACCCTTGACGTAACCTTGCCCCTGCTCACCCAGCTGTTAGGCTAGACACACGCTTGCTACTATATTTCATTGCTTATTACTTCTACTACGCTTGCACTACATTGATGTGTGGTGAAAACTGGTGTTACCTGGACTATTGGGAGAGTGCTGCGTGTGTGACTCGGGTGCGTGGAGGGTGAGGGTTGTGTCGACCAAGTTGGAGTATACGACGAGCCTAGGGCAAGTCTTGCCGTGGGGTGCTACCTGGGCACCCCTAGAATGGTTACCTGTGGTGGGTAAATGGTATATGAGGTGGCCTTGGGTGTGAACCTATGATGGGAGGAGCCCAAGGTGGAGGTGCTATGGTGGCACGGTAAATGGAAACCCTAATGAAGACATTCTGGCTTGGTCACCCCTAAGGACTTACTAGTACTCAGATTCACCGGGAAGCCTTACGTACCACTCACCCTATATAGTGCGGGACGACCGGACTACTTGGTAGGATATTGCCACTACTGCTAGGTTGATAGCGGATAGTTTAAGGTGGTATGGGGCACGGAGGATTTCCCCCACACCCTTCCGAGACTTCATGGAGACCTTGTGGACCCGGCTCATGACTCATAGTTTCAGCCACCCTAGACTGGACTTGGGGTGTACTAGGGCTGAATGGTAGAGTGGCATTATCCTAGGCTAGCTAGCGGCCGGAATCAGCCTAGTTGACGATGGTCAGCGAAGAAGGCAGATCTTGTGGTTATGTAAAACCTCTGCAGAGTGTATGGTTGATCGATCGATACATGTGCCGACTTGTCGGCTATGGACCTTTCCTGGGTTTCGCTTAAACTAGATAGTGAGATGAGTCCTTCCCTTCTCCCCCTGGGGTGAGTGTTCGGACGTAGCTAGGGGCTACGGGCCTTGAGACAGTGCCGAGAGGGAGTTGGCCTGTCGACTGAGCGATGGTATGGTGATGGTGTGGAGATGGTGGTATATTGATCCCTGGATCGAAACCTGGCTCGGGAAAAGGGAATGGGGTGGAATGTGTGTGGGAATGGTGTTAAAACTTGACTATACTGTTATATATACTTGATGGGCTAAATGCATAGGAAACCCCATCCTTATAGGTTCCTTTTGACCATATCCAACTTGCATCCAATTTCCACAAAGCAATGCTTATAGGGTTGGGAGTGGCCAGTACAAATCGTACTGATAAATTTTGGCACACAGGTTTAGCTGAGGAGTATAGCTCCGAGGAGTTTGATGGATAAGGGGTTCGTGCCTATGCTCGAGTTTGGCGATCTTATCTTCAAGCTGTTCTGAATGAATGCTACTTTTGATTCCGCCAATGCGGCGATGTAATAATTTATGTAATTCCGCACTACTTGTACTCTGATATTATCATTGTATGGATGTGGTATTCGACTCGAATTTGGGTAATATGATCTACAACTGTCTTATTACACTTCGATGTTGTGGATTTCCCTTCGCGGAAATTGGGGTCGTTTCAAACAAGGACCGCCACAAACTCTCAATGCCCTGGGAGGGGCCCTACGTCGTCACGGAAGTACTTTGCCCAGGCGCCTACAGGTTGAAAACCATCAATAGCGAGGTCTTCACCAACGCCTAGAACATTGAGCAGCTACATCGTTTTTACCCTTAAATAAACGCATACTCTTCCTTATCAGTTTTTGTCATTACAAAACCCCGATCCTTAGTGGCATCTGACCCCTGCAAATTGTGAGGGGTCAGACCTCACTCGGGGGCTGACATGAGTGATACAAGTAGTACGCTTGCAAAAACTTCCTGTGTTATATTTGCAAATGTTCTCTAAGTTTTCCGATTCTTCTTGTAAAAAAGTCCTAAGGACTAAGATTTCGGGAACAAATTCTGAGTACAACTGGTAGGACTGCGGGAGACCCACGCCCCAGCGGCTATGACCTCTTTGCTCACCAGCACGATCAGAATTATTTCACCCGCACTCCTAGTTTCTTACGGCTTAAACCATGGGAAGGGTCGGAGGGCACAAAAACCTTTTTTACAGAAAGAGGAAGCTAAAGGGCTGTTTGTCGTAACAAAAGATGAAAATTTGTTCATTTTGTGCACAAATTCACCACTTACAAAGTGATTTCATCACGAAAAGGACTAATACACTCATAGATTCAGAAGACAGTTCGCTCGGGGGCCACCCTGCAAACTCATTTGATTACAGTCCCTGCCTAGCTCTACTATGAGTGCTACTGCAGCCGCCGCGCCAAGCTCTCCATCGGCAACGTCTGGGCATGTACACGGGCCAGTTCGTCTACTGCGGCCGCCACACCATGCTCTCCATCGGTGATGTCCTACCACTTCGCGGGGTCCTCGAAGGCACCATCATCTGCAATGTCGAGCTCCACGCCGGCAACTGCAGCGCCTCCGCCGGGGCGTCCGGGGACTACGCCATCGTCATCAGCCGTAACCCCTACAGTGATGCCTCCACCGAGGTGTCCAGGGACTACGCCATCATCATCAGCCACAACCCTGACAACGGCGTTAGGGCAAGAAACGCCTCCCGCCAAAGGAGGGACACAGCGAACGACGGCAAAGTCGACGACGTATGGCGCCCTCCAGCGCTCCTTCCCCTTCGGCAGCAGTGACTCCTCAGCAAGGGCAGCTCGCACCATCTCATCTATGTTGGATGACCTCTGGCTCGACATCACGCTCCAGATTCATGAGCGGATCTATGAATTTTCTCTCCCTCTGGCATCACCCTGTCTTACTTAGGAACCGAGGCATTCGGTGGAAAGGAACGAGAAAAAGGGGTGGCGGCTTAGAGGTTGGCAAGGAGGTGGGACGAAAACTCTTTCCCCCCCTATTTAAAGAAGGGGCTCAGCAGCTGAGGAAAGGCGAAAGGTTTGGCCAAAAAGATCTCTGCCCTCCCTTATTCAATACAAATGCAAAATCAATGCTGACAGGAATCTGAGGTGACGCGCCAGAAACGATGGGACGCGCTCTGATCGACGGGACACTGCCTGGTAAGCCAGAACGTCACCCCTCGGGCATGGCCCACCACTAACGTGCCCCGAACGCAAGAACCGGGGCACACTCACCTACAGGCGACTCTCCGCTTCCCCAGGCAGGACTAGGGATGATCCAACAATGGAACCTCCATCCGGGGGAAAGCCCAATGGGCCCCCTGGGTCGATCGGTCGGCCTAGGCAAAACAACGAACGACCAGCCGTAAGATAAGCACCCTTGTATATTTACTTTGAGTATTGAATTCTTTGCCGAGCTTCCAACCCCAGCAACGGCAGGGACACGAACATCACTCGGGGGCTGCCGAGGGTGTCTACCAGTCTAGACATCCTCCTCACCCGACCCCTCTGTACGCTTGAAACTAGGGGCGTGGAATACGGGCATAGAACTTTGAGTAAAACTAGACGAACTAGTAGACCCTACGCCCCGATAGCTACAGTGTTTCTATTCACCAGAATAATCATACTCAACACCCCCCGCATCTCCAGCTTCGACATCTGCCTTCTCAAGAAGGATTCGGAGGGGTCCACCTACAGAATTTCCCCCAAAGGAGAAGCTGTCAGGTCGCCCAAGTCAATCGAACAGATCGGACCACCACTGAGATACAAAAAACAAAGAACAGCGATTCTTATGCAGGTTACTCCAACCTCATCGCAAACATCAGGGCCCAAACCCCGCATGAACACATCTGGTAGGAGCTGGTAGGAGCTTTCCGTCACTCATGCCACCAAGGTAACGTTACCGACCCCGCCTTCATTTTGATTAAATTATACATTCAAACATTACATATGCAAAATGTTGCATCCCAACGCTTCATGTTGCGTCACAAAACAGTCGTCGCCTCATTCGATATAGGTGGCAGCAGGCCAAGGTTCGAAGGCCAGCCCACGAAGGGCTCGAGGCCACCTCGTGCCGAATAGAGCCAGGGAGAAATAACTGAGACGAGCCCCAGCGGCCCTGCCCAACCCCGCTCAGAAGCGGACAGGGACGTCTCAACCTTTTCTCGTTCGATTCTAACCCTGAGCAAAACCCACAGAATCTCCATCGAGGAGAGGCCATCGGGCCACCTGAGCCTATTGAACAGCTCGGGCATCTGCCGGGAGGCAGGTTAAGAAGTTGTGGAATGCCACCAGAGGGCTCTTCCGACCCCATCAGCAAATGATGGACATGGATTCCACATGAACGTACCCGTTAGCGAGCTCATTGAGCACAACACTCAAGCCACCGAGGCAAGTGTTGTTTACTCAGCCCCTCCGATTACAAAAATCGAGGACGGGGTAACACGCAAATTACGGCTGACCCCTATCAGACCCTGACAAGGCCCGGGGGCTCGAGCTGCTCAATACAGGGACACAGTTTCGAAGGCCCTCCCTTGCCGAGACCATAGAGTCCCCATTTGGGGATTTCTGTTGGAAGACAGGGTGGGGAATATTGCAACACCATCCAAGGACTTCGCTGACCCTATCATAAAAACCACGGAATGGGATTCCATCTGAACATTCCGGTCTCTAGTAACACCCGACCCCAGCAAGTGTAGGGGGTCGGACCTTACTCGAGGGCTGGTTAAGGTACGACTACCTCCCTTCCTTTTTTTCAAAACAATCATTACATCAGATTCCCTCCTCGCGTCAAGACCAGCGGCAAGATTCGGGGGAACAGATTGGTAAGATCGTAAAAAATCAAACAAAACAAAATTACGAAACAAAATCATGAAACTGCTTCCAGACTCGACAGTACCGAGACTTGTTCACATATTACATATAAGTTTTGTTCAAAATTATTCGACTAACTACTCCCATGAAGGGAGAACCATTTCTTTCAGATTATCCGCCAGGTTCTTCGCAACAGGAGCCACCACCTTCTCAATCGCCTCCAGCTCATCATCCTCATAAGTAGGCGGGAAACCTTCACTCATCACCGCCAGGTTGATCTCCTTCTCATAATGAGCATGGGCGATGGTGAAGGCCTATGTGATCCCAGCATGAAAAGCACTCTCCTCAAGCTAGCCTACTCGGGCTGTGATACCAGCGGCACGGGTCGCAAGTGAGCTGGTCTCCTCCTCTTGTGCCACCTGCAGGTTGTTGCAGACCGCCAGAACGGCGAGGGATAGACGATCATACTCATCAATTTTAGTTTGAAGAAGCCTCCGTGCCTCGGTAAGATTGGTGCGCAAACCAGCAGAAACTTCCTTGACATCCAACCGTCGGGTCACCTCGACTCCAAGATCCGCCTGGAGTGCCTTGGCCTCCCGACGTGCTTCGTCGCGCTCTTGGGTCGTCCGCTCGATCACTGCGGCATCCTGGTTTGCCTTCCCCTGCAACGTCATGGACCTCTCCTCAGCCTTCAGCTTGAGGTCCTGCTCTGAGCTCCGCCAGGAGCTCACTGGCTTTCTCACTAGCTGTGGCATTCTTCTGCAGCAGCTCATCTCGCTCCTTTCGGAGCCTGGCGATCTCCTCCTCATCCAGCTTTGTCCTCGCCGACAAGTCCTTAAACATCCCGTGGGCATCCTCCGTGTCCTGACGCACCTGGACCTCCCGCTACTGGGCGGCAGTAAGCTACGCACCCACATCTCCTCGCAGCCGGGCCTCCTCGGCAAGGCGATCCCATTCCACCTTTTGTTCGCAGAGGAACTAGGATTTGCTCCGACTGCGAGCAACAATGACCTAAAAAGAAGACCGGTGTCAGAAATACGAAAACACAAAAATACTTGGAGAAGGAGGAAAACGAGGAAGAACGAGCAGATACCTAGCTAGTAGGAACGATAATTTCACGCAGGGCCCCTCTAACCTGGTTCAGGGCATTCATCATAGTCGAAAGCCCAAAGTCGAGACTCTCCCGCTCCATGCTCTCGGCATGGTCGTCGAGCGTGAAGAGAGCCGACATTAGGTCCTGAGTGGCCATCCACTAAAGCGGCGGCTCGCCCCACGCGGGGGAGCGGCTGCCTCCCAACAAAGGGGCTGGAGGCGACTCCCTCCTGGTCCTCCGCACCACCACCACGACGCTTGAGGGCCCTCCGACCGGATCCTCCTCCATCTGGGCCGCTTTGACCGCCACGGGCGGATCCACCTGGGCCCTCGGTGGCGCGGACTGCACTACGCCCTCGAGCACCACCGTGGCTGCGCCCAGCTGATCCTGGCTTGGCGCGGTCACGACCACCTCCACCGGCAATATGCGACCCTCGGCCAGCTGTACCACGCCTGCCACAGAGGATGCTGCCTGCTCGGCAACCACTGAGGGCACGGGCGCCACCATAGGCGCTGTCGGATTAGCCAACACGGCTCCAACATCGACACCACTCCTGCTCGAAACAAGGGTGACGCCGGGCAGCGCCATCTGTCCCACCTGAATGGCGAGGCTCTTCTTGGGCGCCAGCCCTAGGGAGTGGCCCGTCCGCAAGAACCTATACAAAGGTAAAAGCCATTAGGTCAAAATAGAAAGGGAAAAAGGATGAAAACAGGGGAATCAGCGGCTTACGTTGACGCCTTCGGCCGGCGGAAGCGTTTTGGGGACGGATCCCCAGATACCTGCCCCGACTTGTCTGGGCGAGACCGTTTCGAGCCTACCCTCTGCTCTAAGGCAGGGGGCTCATCTCCCTTACCTCATGGGGCGCGGCACTAGAGCCATTCCCCTCCACCGTCTCATGGGGCGCGGCACCAGAGCCACTCCCCTCCACCGTCTCATGGGGCGTGGCACCAGAGCCACTCCCCTCCACCATCACCTCGGGGTCGGCGGCGGTAGGCCCGCCTTCCCCCATCCACCGATCCTCAGCCGGCATGCCGTGTGAAGCGATGGACTCTTCGGCCTCCACCGACCTCATCGACTCACTTCCCTCCACGTGGAACAGGAAGGGTCCCTACATGGATGGGTGGGCACTTGTCAGTGTGTCCTTGTCCTCCAGGATGCCCCAATCCACGTCGATGGCTACCTCGTCATCATCATCATCATTGTCGTCGTCATCATCACTGCTCACGTCCTCTCCCCGATCCCATGCTTCCTGCTTTAGTCGTCTCTCCTCCTTCATCTGCTCCCTTGCCTTCTTGTCTCACTCGGCCGCGAGGTGATTTGCCGCCGCCAGGGCCTTGTTCCTTGGCAGCAGAACCGGACTGTCTTTGAAGACTAGCCCCCCGGCTGGTCCCAACGTCGCAAAAGCGAGTATCAAAAATATGGAGATTCAGGAAAAAGAAAGAGCATGGGAGAAGAAGGCTTACGAATTTGAAGAACCCAGGTTCCGGCCGCATTGGGGGATGTCCGGGCACCGGATACACAATGTCGAGAATGCCGCCTGCGGAATCCTTCATCGGCTCCGTCGCCTCCTTAATGCGCTGCGCCACTTCCGAGAAAGAGAGTGTCTCGTCAATAAGCACCGTCCCCTCGAATGACATCCCAGGCATCATCCGATGCAGGGGAAGCGCACGCGCCATCAGCGGTGCCACCCTCCTCGCATGAAAGGTGCCAATAATCCCCGCCCCTTTACGCCCCGTTCCTTCAGGGCTTGGAGGGCGGAAAGAAGGTCGGAAAGGTGCTTCTTGTCTTTGAGCTGGACACCCCAAGTCCATGACTCCGGAGCCTCTTCAATAGGGCACCCGGTGTACCTCAGTAGGGTGGCACTCATATCATCCCTGACATAAAATCACTGCAGGTGCCATCCCTTGTTAGAGGTCGCCAGACGCATGAACGGGTAACCCCTCGACCGGGTATGGCGTAGATGAAAGCTGGCACATCCCATCAGCACATTTACCTCCTTCCCCCCGATCCGCCTCTTCGACAAACTGACGATGAAGAAATACCGCCACAGATCAAAATGGGGATCGACCCCTAGGAAACCCTCGCACAGGGCAACAAACGCCGCCATATGTTGAACCCTGTTGGGAGTTAGATGCTGCAGCTCCACCTCATAATAATCCAGTAGCCCCCGAAGGAATCTATGCGCGGGTATGGCAAATCCCCGCTCATGGAAGATGGCAAAAGGCACGACATACCCTTCGGGCGGCGCCGGCTCATGCTCGTCACCAGGCAGCAGCCACTCCTGGATGGTGGACAGTGGACGGAGAAGGCCATGGTGGACAAGGCCCTCCAAACGCCAAGAGGTCATGCCAGATCTACCCCACAACTCCATTAAAGCAATTGGGGAGAAAGGTGGGTGTGAGCTCGACGGCGGCTACGAGGCGGGCGCAAGCTTGATGGCGGCTGCAACACGGATGCAAGCCGGTTGACAGTGGCGGTGCGGGCATATGAGGCTAGGATGATTGGCGGTGGATGTTTCAGACGCAAAGGCAAGGGGGCGAAATATGGGACCTTGGGGGCGAACCCTGTGGTTTTATAGGGGCGACGGACACGAGAAGGGCAACCGTCCACCTTGATCTCCGGGCCTGCCACGCGCACCGCCGCATCACGTCACAGGACACACGCTCGCAGTCCCTATCCTCTCCCACCAAAAATCATGGTGGACGGTTCGGCTTCCCCAGGTGAATCCGGACTCTCTTCCCACCTGGGGAACGCAGGTCACGAAGATTTTTTCTCTTTGGCCCACCTAGGGCCTAGAAGCTCGGCGACCGACCCAACTGAGGATGGGTCCGCGAACGATCCGAAATCAAGGGCGCAAGCATTACTAGGGTCTCAATCCACGGTCAAGCCCCAGTTAGGTCAGCCCTGAATGAGATCCCCGCGAACGGGATACCACGACCCCTTCAAAAAAAAATCCAGTTGACGAAAAACTAATTCCTTCAGCCTTACCCGCGAAAGGTCTGATACAACCCCCCGGGCGACCCTACTCGAATCACCCGGGGGCTCAGGGGCTACACCCATCGGGTGCGCTCGCGCGCACCCTCCGGCAAAGTACTCCGACGAAATCAAGAACACCCCCTAGGTGATTATATCCGAATCACCCGGAGGCTCGGGGGCTACTGTCGGGGACCTAATACTGGGGTACCCCAAGAGGTGGAACCAATAACCATCGAACGTTAAAAACTTCTGGATGGACAAGGACGCCGCTGCGTTCCTTGCCCGAATGATGAAAGTTTGGTTCCATCTCGCCCGACGCCTTTGGGCCAGCCCCGCCTCGCCCGAGGGCTAAGGGCTAGTCTCCGCCTCACCCAACGTCTTTGGGCCAGCCTCGCCTCGCCCGAGGGCTATGGGCTGGCCTCTGTTCCGCCCGACGCCTTCGGGACAGCTTCGCCTCGCCCGAGGGCTGAAGGCTAGTCTCCACCTCACCCGACGCCTTCGGGACAGCTCCGCCTCGCCCGAGGGTTGAGGGATAGACTCCGCCTCGCCCGACCCCCGAGGGGTGGGCTTGGTCATGCCCAAGGGATAAGGACTAGACTATGCCTCGCCTCATGATCGAGGACGAACCTCGCCCCGTTCGATGTCCAAAGACTAGTTTCATCTTACCTGATAACTTCTCTCCCGTTCCCTCATGATGATGGGTACAGAGCAAGACAAGACGTTCGGGTCAACCACGGCTTCAAGGACCATACCCTACGCCCCGGCAGGAAAGGTACTGCCAGGGAATGACTGGATAGGTGCTTTAGACCCTTCCGGGCGCCGCAGAGCCCAAAAGGTATTGCAGACGCGTGCTCCTTGCCCTGTAGAGTTGTAGGCGCCGCCTTCAGCTCTGGGACATGGAACCCGACGAAGATATACGACAACCACTACACTCCAGAAAAGGATTTGTGATCTCCACGAATGATGGACATGCCGTCACCATGTTATGGACCCAAGGGAGCGGCGCCCGCTTCCTGACCCATCGGGTCCACCAAATCAAAGGACCTTGCCCACAGCGCTACTCCGGACCCCGACCCTAACCCCGTGTCCCTCCGATAGAGACTCATAGGAGCCAGAAGGCGTGCGGAGCAAGGCTATACTGCAGCCCATACCCTGCACAGGGCAGTATTCTGTAACCATCCTGACATTCTACAGGGGCATCAACAGTATTGTAAGCGCTTATCATCCTTTCGCACCCATCAAAATGAGAAACTAGGCTGGGTAGACGTGAGCCACAAGACTAGATAGAGTACGCATCCTAAGCCCTCACCCTTGTAAAGCCAGCCCCTTCATCTGTAAAAGGGGATGCGCTTCCTCCAATAGAGGAGGAGACCAAACGACACAAGACACACACACAGTCAAGCTGCTACCAAGCTCTTGGCCTCCTTTTGACCCTTCTATCAGAGACTTGGGACCTGTCCCTCTCTCGATCGTTTATATCCCCTACTACGAACCATTCACGGTGCTAATAACACGAGCAGCAACAAACTGGACGTATGGATATTCAGCCCGAACCAGTATAAATCTTGTGTCCTTTAGCGCACCATCCGAGCCTAACGTGCATTACTATAAATTTACTTACTGGTGCTTGTACGAAACACCGACAGTAGCCATAAAGGCTTTGGGTCTTGTTAACACTGGATTTTGGTTGATTCTGGAGGATGACAGGTGGACCCGCATGCGGGAAGAAGGGTATTCGGCAAACAAAACAAGCGGTCAGCTAAATGCTTGTGCGGTCGGTTACTCCCGAAGGCGGTGACTCCATTCGGGAAAACAGAAGATGGCAGGCGAGGCCGATCGAAAAGATGAAAGTTGTAATAATAAAGGACTCTGAGAGTTTAGGGTAAGGAATCGTAAGTTTCCAAGTTTGTTTAAAAGTTCCTTTGTAAATCATAGTCTTCTAGGACTCGTGTTTTGTCTAGGGTATAAATATTGACCCTCGACCATTGTAATAGGGGTTCACAACCAAATCAATACAACCGGCCCCGTGCCAACTTTCGAGTCCTTTTGTCGTGTCGTCGAGTTCTTCGAGAGGAGTCATCGATCCGTCGACCTCCGTAAGTTCCGACAACCTTGTTATCATGTTTAGTATCATGCGGTGGATTTAGATGTGATGCAAGTAGTCTTGTTTGTTTTCAATAGTCGTGTGGCGGATCTTTGCTTGACAATCAAGAAGTCTTTGCTTATGCTTTGTTTATGAGTAGATACCGTGCGGCAGGCGTTTGCTCAATATGCTTAGTGAAAGCAAGATAGTTATCGGCTCTATTAGATATGGCAAATCTAAATAGATTCATTAAGTTATCCAGTGTTGCATGTTTTAAATATTTTATATATTTGTAACACACTTCTGCCCAATCTAGATTGATATTGTTCGGCTCTCTCTTATGGTTTTATTCGTGCTTCGACGATCATTGCTTTTCATACTACCTTTGCAAATAGATAACATGCTCATAATGGCTGAATTATTTTAATCTAGATTGTCACATGTCGCGGGTTCACGCATGTTAATCACGTTTAAGCTTTAATGAAACCAGGTGTCGTGCGGTAGATGCAGGTTTTAGATTAGTTTAATCGTTTTTATTTGCACGTTCCTTCTTCATGGACCCCAATTCGGCTAGACTGCTGAGCTTGGTTATGCATTAACTCATAATTAATTTCACTTGTTCAAACATGTCTTCCCATGCACATGCATTCGGCAATCAGGTCTTTACATGCATTCATCTTACGATTAGCTGAATGGTTTATAAACTTGTTGGCAGACAGCTCTCTATAGCCATATGTCGTTGTAAGTGGCTTCAGGGCCGTATATGTGGAACTGTCTGGTCTTACCCGACATGTTCCGGTTTGGCATTTAATTGTTTTATCCCTTGTTAGTTTTCAGGTCAAACTGACTGGCACGCTTCCGGATCACGAAGCACCCGGGAACCCGATTGAAGCCACGCTTTTTGGCTTGCTGTGTGTGAGGCACAGTGTGTCACATTTTGTGTCAACACACTTTTTGGCACGCTCGGTGGGACCATCTGTTAGTTCAAGATGGCGTCTGAGATCAATAATGATCATGTTCTGGATGTGAGCATGGCAGAATTGCCAGATAATTACAGGGATTTAGTGCTACAAGCATGTGAGCAATACCAACGGAAGTGTTTGATGTCTTTTTCCAAAAACAAGAGCAATAAAGTGTTTCAAAAGCAGTCAATGCCAAGGGTTCTTCTTCCGCATCAAACTGATTACACTGAAGAGGAGGATGCTCAGAAGATGGCAGCCCTGGTCTATAAAGCTATAGGAGAAACCATGACAAACCATCACACAGCTTTTCTGAATACCTTTCGGGCAATCATGATCAGTACTTTTGGTCCAATGGTTGATAAATACTTTGAAGAAAATGTTGGACCACTCAGTGGACCGATGCTTTTCAATGTTCCAAAGCATCAAGAGAAACCTGTTGGAAAAGAAGTAGCATCGCCTTCAAATGTAGGTGGATTGACTCACACTGAGAAGCAATCACATCCCACCTATGGCCAGGTGACATTTGGTACCACAGGAGAAGTGCCACCTTCAGCTTATAGAGTTTCTCCAGCATCAAACAGATTGCAGAAGAATATGTATGGAGATGGGTATCAAGAATTTACTGATTACAGTGCTATCAATGCTGTGCCAAATCTAGGGTATAGGAGTGTTTCAGGATTGCCCTCTAGGGTGCAAGTACAAGGAAATCAGGATTCAGGCATTGATGTTTTGATGCACAGGATGGCTGATATGATGCAGAATCAGTTCGGCTTGAAGCCAAAAAATCAATCTTATTCATACAAGTCTCCTTATCCAGAGTGGTACAACAGAGTGGCGTTACCTCCAAGGGTGAAGCCTCCAACAGATTTAACCAAGTTTTCTGGTCAAGATGATACTAGTACCATAGAGCACGTCAGTCGGTACTTAATGCAGCTTGGAGAAGCTGCTTCAGATGAAGCTTGGAGGATTTGATATTTTCCTTTGTCGCTTACAGGACCAGCTTTCACGTGGTTCACGTCTTTACCAGCTCATTCCATTGGTACGTGGGCAGAACTAGAGCAGAAGTTTCATTCATATTTCTACACGGGTACTAATGAGAAGAAGTTGGTTGATCTCATGAGTCTGAGGATGAGAACAAATGAGACACCATTGGAATATCTTCGCAGATTTAGGGAGACCAAGAATATGTGTTATTCTCTGAATTTACCAGATGATCAACTACCTGGAATAGCTATAGCAGGAATGTTGCCGAATATCAGGGAGAAGTTGTTCGGCATGGAGTTTGATGATCTTGGCCAACTTGCACAGCGTTTAGCAGCTATGAGTAATCAGGCCCAAGGATTCAGGAGAGATAATCGCTTTCAGAAGAACAATGCCACTAATGAGGTGTATCAAGGTTTTCTGGAGGAAGCGACTGAGTATATTGATGAAGATGAGATAGCTGCAGCTGAGTTGAATTGGGCAAAGGAACCTACTCAAGTTAGTCAATGCTGGTTGAAACAACAAAAGGGAACCTATGATTTTGATGTTACTAAGGCAGACAGGCTTTTTGCATTGTTGATAAAGGAAGGACGCATCAAGCTGCCAGAAGGACATCCTATGCTACGTCCTAAAGGAGTGAAAGACAAGAAGTATTGTGGCTTCCATAACACTAATTCTCACTCTATCAATGATTGCCGAGTGTTTAGAATACGAATCCAGAAAGCTATCCAAGAGGGACATTTGAAGTTTGATGGCAAGATGAAAATTGATGATCAGCCTTTTCCACAAAATATGATTTCTTTCTCTGTGAATATGGTTTCTGCCAATGATCTCAAGGGTAAAAGCAAGGTGAAGGTGTTGACTTCTGATAGAGTAAAGGAAAGCAGTGCTGTTGACCCGGATCGGCAAGTCACCAGTAGAGAGCTGCAGCAACGAGTTTGGTTTCAGAATAGCCGAACCGAGAAAGGTCAAACTTCCAAACCTAGAGTTACATCACGTATTTTGCTAAACAAGTGGCAGAGAGAGCAAGAGAAGGAATACTATAAGAAGCAATGGTTTATGGAAGAGTGTAGGAGGTATGAGGAAGATGTATACCGAAGGGAGCAAGAAGAATACATGACAGAACAAGAGCAGTCTCATTGGGGTTGTTCATTCTTTAGGCATTGTTGGAATGAAGGCTTGAGGTTGCCTGCTAGAAATAATTGTCCAGAGTGTAGTGCTCAGTACTCCGAGTATAGGCAATCTCGAGTCAACCGCCGTCCCGTCTATGAAAGACTTGGAACGAAGGTTCCTGAAGATGATCGGCGCTTAAAAATAGATGATTTTGAGAATCAGCAAAGGAAAAGATTTGCAGGTCAAGGTTGGATTCATGATAGGGTGCATGATGAAGAAGCTGATTCCTATAGATACGTATGGCAAAAAGGACAGTGGTGTCCTCCAGGCCTGAGGAAAAGTCAGAAAAGAAGAGTTCAACGATTGAGGAATAGGGAGTTGGAACAGGAAGTTACTGAGACAAAGCAAATATGGCGTCCTAAGAAGAAGCCTGATGGATGTGGTCCTTCGGCTGATGCTTGTATGGCTTTTTTCCTCCCATCAGAGTTTATAGCTCCCGAAAGCCAAGATGTCCAAGAAGAGGTGTACTCTGATTTTGATGAAAGTGAATGTCAGGATTTGATGGCTCAGCTTGTATTAACACGGCAGGCTGTTTTTGACAAACCAATCAAGAATCGTCACTTGAGACCACTCTATTTAAAAGGATATGTCAATGGCAAGCCTTTAACCAAGATGTTTGTTGATGGAGGGGCTGCTATCAATATCATGCCTTATACTACCTTCAGAAAGCTTGGGATGACTAATGAAGAATTGTTGAGAACTGACATGGTGCTTAGGGACTTTGCTGGCAATCCTTCCGATACCCGAGGTGCTATCCATGTTGAGCTGACTATTGGGTCAAAAACTCTGATTACTACCTTTTTTGTCATTGATGGCAAGGGGGCATATAGCCTACTCTTGGGCAGAGATTGGATCCATGCTAATTGCTGCATTCCTTCAACCATGCATCAAATTCTCATTCAATGGATTGGAGATGACGTTGAAATTGTACATGCTGATGATTCGGTAAGTGTTGCTGCCACAGAATCTACCTACTGGGAATATGAGGGCGTCGATTGTTTCTCTGGAAAAGTGTGGAAAGAAGGTCCTGTAAATGTTTTCAGCGAGGGTCAACAGCCGATCCAAGCAGTCGGCTCTCATAGCAATTTTTAATGGGAAATCCCATCGATGGCAACAAAGGAAAGTTGGGACGAGGTTTTATGTCGGCTGATAAGTTGGAAGAAATTAATGTTGGTGATGGTTCTAAGCCAAGGCCGATGTATATTAGTGCAAAGTTAGACCCAGAATATAAATCAAAGTTGGTAGATCTGTTGAAAGAGTTTAAAGATTGTTTTGCTTGGGATTACACGGAAATGCCTAGATTGGATCGTTCCATTGTTGAGCATCGATTACCCATTAAACCTGGATTTCGTCCTTACAAACAACCTCCACGGAAGATATACAAACAGGAAGTATTGGCCAATGTGAAGAAGGAGGTTGAAAGATTAATAGAAGCAAACTTCATTCGGCCATGCAAGTATGCAGAGTGGATTTCAAATATAGTACCGGTATACAAGAAAAATGGAAAAATGAGAGTTTGCATAGATTTCAGAAATCTTAATAAGGCTACTCCCATGGATGGTTACCCAATGCCAGTTGCCGATTTACTGGTAGATGCAGCAGCAGGTTATGAAGTCATTAGTTTTATGGATGGTAATGCCGGCTATAATCAAATTTTTATGGCAATGGAAGATATTTCGAAAACAGCTTTCAGATGTCCTGGTCATATTGGTTTGTTTGAATGGATAGTCATGACATTTGGGTTAAAGAATGCCGGTGCAACTTATCAAAGAGCTATGAATTATATTTTTCACGAGCTGATCGGCAAGATTATAGAGATCTACATCGATGATGTAGTGGTCAAGTCTAGAAATCATGAAGGACATTTAGCTGATTTAAGAAAGACTCTGGAGTACACAAGGAAGCATGGCTTGAAGATGAATCCAAACAAATGTGCCTTTGGAGTTTCAGCCGGTGAGTTTTTGGGATTTTTAGTTCATAAAGGAGGAATTGAAGTTGGGAAAAAGAGCATGGAAGCAATAGACAAAGTTGTGCCATCAACCAATCTCACAGAATTACAATCATTATTAGGCAAAATCAACTTTGTAAGAAGATTCATATCCAATCTATCAGAGAGAGTTTTACCCTTTTCTCCTTTATTAAAGCTCAAGAAAGATCAAAAATTTGTATGGGGTGACATACAACAAAAGGCTTTTGATGAGATCAAGCAATATATGAAAGCACCACCTGTGCTGGTACCTCCGCAACTTGACAAGCCTTTTAAGTTGTATGTGGCGGCCGGTAGCCTAACGAGAGGATCGGCCCTTATGCAAGAATTTGAAGGAAAAGAAAGAGTCATAGCTTATCTTAGCCGAAAGCTGCTAGACCCGGAAACAAGGTATTCGGCTATAGAAAAACTTTGCTTGTGTGTGTATTACTCATGTACCAAATTTCGGCACTATTTGTTGAATGCCGAATGCATGGTAGTTTCTAGTTTTGATGTAATCAAACATATGCTATCAATGCCGATTTTGAATGGAAGAATTGGCAAATGGATTTTAGCATTGTCAGAATTTAATTTAAGGTATGGATCGGCAAAGGCGGTAAAGGGTCAAATTATTGCCGATTTTATTACCCAACATCAGGATCTTTCTGTTGAGGCAATGAGCATTGTGCCTTGGGCCTTGTTCTTTGATGGATCATCTTGTAACAAAGGTGGTGGTGCTGGTATTCTCTTGATTTCCCCACAAGGAAAAACTTTTGAGTATGCGGTTCCTATTGAATTTCATGTTACTAATAATCAGGCAGAGTATGAAGCGTTGCTTAGAGGGCTTCAGCTTCTTATAGAAGTAAAGGCCGTTGCTGTTGAAATTTTTGGGGATTCTGAGTTGGTGATTAATCAACTGAGTGGTCAGTATGAATGCAAGAACAATGTGTTAAGAGAATATTATGAGGAGTGTAGAGAACTTTTGAAGAGTTTTCTGGTAGTAACCTTGCATCATATCCCTAGGGAGTGCAATGAAGAAGCAAATAAGTTAGCTCAAGCTGCTTCTGGATATCGAGAGAGTCGGGAAGTTTTTGCTATAGAAGAAGGTGTTTTAAATACTGATCAAGTAGATGGTGATTGGAGATACGAAATTACCAATTATCTGAAAGGTCCATCTCAAAAGGTTTCCCGAAAACTCAGGTACAAAGCTCTCAAATTTGTGTTCCTTGATGATCAGTTATATTACAAGTCCGTCGATGGAGTATTGCTAAAATGTTTAAGTCAAGAAGAGGCCAAGAAAGTGATGTATGAGGTTCACGAAGGATTGTGTGGTGCACACCAGTCAGCTTATCGGATGAAGTGGATAATTAGGAGAACTGGTTATTTTTGGCCGACTATGTTGGAGGATTGTTTTGAATATTACAAAGGGTATCACAATTGTCAAAAATTCGGCAATATTCAAAAAGTTCCAGCATCTGCTATGAATCCCATAATCAAACCTTGGCCGTTTAGAGAATGGGGTATAGATTTAATTGGTCAGATCAATCCTCCTTCTAGTAAGGGACACAAATTTGTACTCTTGGCCATGGATTATTTCACCAAGTGGGTTGAAGCTATCCCTTTGAAGAAGGTAACGTCAGAGAATATGATCAGTTTTGTTAAGGAACATATAATTCACAGATTCAGAATTCCTCAAACTATAACGACTGATCAAGGAACTCAGTTTACTTCTTTAGAATTCTGTGACTTTGCCAAAGATATGGGGATTAAGTTGTATAATTCTTCTCCTTATTATGCACAAGCTAATGGTCAGGCAGAAGCATCAAATAAGATTATGATTAAAATCATCCAGAAGAAGATTGATGAAAAACCAAGGAGATGGCACTTGGTTCTTAATGAAGCATTGTGGGCTTACCGAATGGCTTATCATGGGTCCACTCAAACGTCTCCCTATGAACTAGTTTATGGGCATCATGCTGTATTACCATGGGAATTACGGTCAGATTCAAGGTGAGTTGTGTTACAGAAAGAATTGGCAGAAGAAGATTATAAGAATCTGATGATAGATGAATTGGAAGATTTACATTTGATTCGTCTCAAGGCATTGGAAAATATTGAAAAAAATAAAATACGCGTCGCCAAGTATTATAACAAAAGGGTTAGGCTGAAGCAGTTCGCAGAAGGAGACTTGGTTTGGAAAACTATATTGCCAGTTGGAACAAAGGATAGGGCGTTCAGCAAATGGTCTCCAAATTGGGAAGGTCCTTTCCGAATAGTAGAATGTGTACCTGGCAATGCATACATATTGAGGACTTTATTTGGAGAGGAGTTTACCAGAGCTATCAATGGAAGATTTCTTAAGAAATATTACCCCAGTGTTGAGGTTGGTTCATGAATGTAGATCAGAAAAGCCGATAAAGAGAAAATCGCCTTTAGCCTAAAAATCAGATATAAGACTGAGAATAGCCGATATTGTTCATATCGCCTTTAGCACAAAATAGCCGATGCAGTTTGCATCGCCTCTAGCACAAGAATGTTTATGCAGGACCGGGTTGTTTTCAGCATTTTTCTGACAGTCGCAGGCAGAATTTTACCGAAAAGAATCAAAGAAATAAGTATTCTTCCAAAAGACGAGATTATTTATAGAAGTCCATCCTAATACAAACTACTCCTCAAATAATTTGTTGAGGACGGACTGGGGGTTTGTGGATTCGGCAAGGGCAGCGGCATGATCATCGTAGGCCTCCAGACGCTCATCGATGTCGTCGATCTCATCCGGGCGTCCTCCAACGAAGCCAACTGGCTGGAAGGAGTAGTCCTCGTTGGTTTGGGAGGTCATTGCCGCCAGCCCGAGAGAAGTGCCAAGGTGCACACCTTGGATGACGGCCTGATCAATACGGCCGTCCACAGCATCAAGGCGTGCCTCGGATGTCTCCCCCTGGGCATTCACCTTATCGGCAATCTTGTTCGCCGCCGCCTTCAGGCGGTCATTCTCCGCAGAAAGAGCTGGGCAGAAAAAAAAATGGGTCAGCAAGCAAGGGAAGCCAGAATGATAAAACCAAATGAAGATATCAAACCGGTGATGGCGTCGCAGAGTTGCTTCCGCTGGTCCTCCCATTCGGCTTGATCGATGCCGAATTTCTTGGAGACGTCGCCTAGCTCCTCCCGGGCTTCGTCCCTCTCCTGGCGAAACTTGAGCGCCTCCTCGTGAGAGTACGGATGGTGTGCATCTGCTGGTTTCACCGGGCCCCAAGGATTGGAATGATAGGAGCTTGAAGAGCTGGAAGAGCTAGATGATGGAGTTCCCGGTTGAGCTGCTGTCGCCGGAGGAAGGAGATGATATTGGCTGGAGCTGATGACCCTTATCCTGATGAATGAGGAAGAAAAAATCAAAACTAAGAGATGAACAAGAAAATTGCAAGGGGGCAAAAAGCCGAATCGTACCCACGCCACCGGCAGCGCGATGCTCTGCTTCCTTCAGCCTCCCCGTCGGCAGGACGCTTGCCACGGTCACCACTGTTCGCCATTTGCTTTGGTGGAGGTTAGGATTTTCTTCTGGAATGAATCGAACGAAGGAAGTGGAGGAGACGGATGTGAGAACGCTAAAGCGAAGATAGCGATGAAGGCTAACGGAAGGGTCTATTTATAAGCCGGAGCAAAGAGTCGTGGCGAATTCTATGGAATCGTGGGGCGAGAATGCCGAATGGTGGAGTAGGGTTTTTCCCTTTTAGCTGGGCCGCTACTGGGCTGGGCCAGGCATGGGTTAAATCGGACGTCGCTCGACTATCTCCCTGATTTGTTGGAGCCAACATTGTTCGGCTATACCCTCACAACATTTAAATTAGGATTCGTTCGGCTATTGGAAGAATGGAGACAATCGGCTACATTCTAATCGAGTAATTTAAGGGAAAATGGCTGATTGCTTTTTTCGAACGAATAAAAATAAGTAAACATAAAGTTGGTTGATCAAGGGAAAGAGGATATCACACTTAAGTTTATTACAAACCCAATGTCTACTTGTTCAGAAGATGATTGATTGCCTCTATGGCTTCAGTCCTGATTCGGCTAATATTATCTAGCACTTTTTGATCTTCATCTTCAGAACTCTGGATGCTGGATAACTTAGTTTTGATTTGCTGGTCTTCTTTGATGGTCGAAGTTATCTTTAGTGAAGCTGCTTCTATGTTCTTCGGCAAATTAGCTATATGGGCCCTGTGAGACTGAATTTTGGCATTCAGTTCGGCTAGTTGAGCTTCTAGTCTGCTTTTTTCATCCTCCATGGCTTTCAGTTCAGGCTCCAAGGTTGTCAAGGAATTTCTTGTAGTCTGGATATGAGAGTGAAGATCTTTAATCTCCAGCTTTTTCAAAGATCTATCCTTCTGCAGAGCAGCCCTCGAAGATATGTTCTTGGTTGCCCTTCTCACCATAGCAAAGTGGTCATCAAGATGGGCTGCAGATTCTAGGGGGGCCTTGAGAGCAGAGGGGATATCTTGATCAATGAGTTCAAGGAGGTCTTTTATCTGGTCTGCATCCTGAACCAGACTAATGGTATCCTTGTTCAGCAGAATGATCACCTCTTTTAGCCGAGCCTGATTTTCCAGCAATAAGGTTTGATGAGAAGTAATCTCTTCACCTTTCTCAATGATGTAGTCCTCAATAGAGAAGGAGTAACTGGTGGTCGGTTTAGTGATGTTCTTCTAAAGAAAAGAGAAGAAAGGAGGTGTTAGCCGATTGGGTAATTTTGCTAAAATATAGTGTAAGACAAGGCATTACCTGCTGAGCTGATTGATCATCAGGATGGGTTATACCCTGGCTTGCTGGAGAACTTGGCTGAAGGTTCAGAAGGGATGGGTTTGGAGCTTGATCAGGAGAAGTTTCCCTTGCCAGTTCATCTAAGATTTCATCTATTCTCAATAAAGTAAATGATAATGAGCATAAGAGATAGATGTTATTAAGAAAAAAAAGAAAGGAGAAAAAGAGAATTGGTTGAACGATGTTACCTATAGTCTCATCAGATTTATGAGCCTTTGAACCTTCAGCTTCATGAGTCTCTGAAGTTTTGCTATCATGGATTTCTTCATCTTCAATAGAAACTTCAGGGGTTGGTTCTACAGGTGCTGAGGTATTGCCTAGTGTGGGAATTTCGACTTGTGGCTACAATGGAAGTAATGAATATAGAGGTGGTCAGGTTTACTGCTAAGTGAGGTTGTTAACCTGATAGAGAATAAAAGGTTCATACCTTAAGAGATAATTTGGCTTTCTTGGTCCTTGGTTTTTTGGGTAAGAGAAAACTTTCAGGTGTTTTCCTTTTGCTTTTTCCTCTTGAAGATGCAGCAGCTGAAGTAGCAGGAGTTCTCATGAGTGCCTTTAAAGGTGCTGAATCCAAAGTTGCAGGAGTTTTCATGAATTCCTTTAAGTTTGGAGCATCAAACCCCAGAGCAGGCTTGGGACCAGCCGAATAGTACTGGATTGCTTTGGCTGGGAGAGTAAACTCAAGATCCTGTGCATGACCAGATGTTAAAATAAGAAGTGGATTCAAGAGCAAGAAATGATGAGCATAATGAAATTACCTCACTATCAGAAGCAAAATCGGGTTGCAAGTTTTTGCATAAAGAATGAACTGATATATTGAAGATATGAGCATGCCATTCTTGCCACCAAGAGACAAAGAAGGGATGAGCAACATCTATTAGCCCAAATGGAGATGGTTCGTATGTTGGCAATTCCCATCCTAATTCAAAGATTTTCTTGGCTTCCATTCTTTCTGTTATTACTTCCCTTGACTTTATGATTGTTGAGAAGAGGAATCTTGGAGGCAGTTGGCCACATCCTAATTGTCTAGCCACCATATTTGGATAGTAGAATTCATAGGTGGATTGCACTAACCTCCCATGATGAAATTCGGCTAGCAGAGTGCAAGGTTTGATAAAGGAGTTGAAAATCTCCATGGATTCTTGACCTGAACAACCAATTTCATAGCTAAACTTGCAGGGCAAAGTCAAATTTTCATTTTCTCTGTAAGGAAACCAGAGCACATTGCCGAATCCTTTGAAAAACAGCTTGAAGAAATGACCGATGTCTATGTCAATGCTTATAGATGATGCTGCTTCCCCATGAGTCTGACAAGCCTTAACCTTTGCTGTACTGCCTTCAGCATAGTTAACTAAAGGAAAACTTAGATTGAAGAGGCTCACAGAGGTTATCTGATGCATATATAGCTGGAGCCACATTTGAATTATCCACCAGGGACCATTCACACAAGAGATTTCTCCACCTTGGCGCATCTGAAGAGTAATCTGATGCATCATATGATAAACAGACCCTAAGAGATATTTGCCTAGTGGGATCTGAGTGCCTGCAGCTAAGTCTTCAGCCATCACCATGTGATTCAGGGTTGGTTCATTGGATTTTCCACAGAAGATGAATCTGCATAGCCACATATTCATGAAGGCTTTCAACTCTTTGTCAGAGACGGTGCCAGATGCATTCATGTAGTTTTGGATGTGTTTGACCCATCCACATCCAGAGCTGACGGCTCTTTGATTACTTTTGCTCTTGTACTTATAGGGGTATACTGGTAGTGACACGTTCAAGCCAGTCATCATGAACACGTCGGCTAGAGTGATGGTCATCATACCATGACCAAAGATGAAGGCATTAATAGTGTCAGACCAAAAATGGGAAGCTGCTATCAAAAGGGAATCGTTTCTGGGTGTTTCTGCTAAGGATAATTCCAGACAATGACTGATGTCTTGACTTTCCCAGTGGCTGCTGCTTTTCTCCAGCATTCTCCTGTACCAATTCCGCCATCCGGCGATTGGGGGAAATGGCCAATTCTTGAACGTGTTTGGCCATCGGTTTGGCGAGATGATCCCAGATTTGAAAGGGATTCTTTGGGTTTCCTTCTCGATAATTTCAGAAGGGTCAGGATTTCTCATTGGGCCGAGGAAATAGGAGTCGAGGTTGGCAGCATAGGGGATCAAAATCTGGTTCTTGTATTCCTTTAGAAGGTGATTGAAATCAAAGAGGAATAAGCCAAAAGAGGAACGGGAGGATCAAATGAAAATTGTCGAATATAAGTAAAGTTTACCTTTGGGATTTCATCTTGGGTCGCCATTGAAGATTCGAAGTAGGTCCGAGGTTGCGCTGAAAGCTTGAATTTTTGGGCAGCGGCTGCGGTGTTGAACGGTGCTGACCTAGGAGGAAGAAGGAGCTTGTGGTCAATTTCAGAATAAAACAACTTTTATCCCGAAATTGAGGGGGCATGTGTTAACACTGGATTTTGGTCGATTCTAGAGGATGACAGGTGGACCCGCATGCGGGAAGAAGGGTATTCGGCAAACAAAACAAGCGGTCGGCTAAATGCTTGTGCGGTCGGTTACTCCAGAAGGCGGTGACTCTATTCGGGAAAACAGAAGATGGCAGGCGAGGCCGATCGAAAAGATGAAAGTTGTAATAATAAAGGACTCTGAAAGTTTAGGGTAAGGAATCGTAAGTTTCCAAGTTTGTTTAAAAGTTCCTTTGTAAATCGTAGTCTTCTAGGACTCGTGTTTTGTCTAGGGTATAAATATTGACCCTCGACCATTGTAATAGGGGTTCACAACCAAATCAATACAACCGGCCCCGTGCCAACTTTTGAGTCCTTTTGTCGTGTCGTCGAGTTCTTCGAGAGGAGTCATCGATCCGTCGACCTCCGTAAGTTCCGACAACCTTGTTATCATGTTTAGTATCATGCGGTGGATTTAGACGTGATGCAAGTAGTCTTGTTTGTTTTCAATGGTCGTGCGGCGGATCTTTGCTTGACAATCAAGAAGTCTTTGCTTATGCTTTGTTTATGAGTAGATACCGTGCGGCAGGTGTTTGCTCAATATGCTTAGTGAAAGCAAGATAGTTATCGGCTCTATTAGATATGGCAAATCTAAATAGATTCATTAAGTTATCCAGTGTTGCATGTTTTAAATATTTTATATATTTGTAACACACTTCTGCCCAATCTAGATTGATATTGTTCGGCTCTCTTATGGTTTTATTCGTGCTTCGACGATCATTGCTTTTCATACTACCTTTGCAAATAGATAACATGCTCATAATGACTGAATTATTTTAATCTAGATTGTCACATGTCGTGGGTTCACGCATGTTAATCACGTTTAAGCTTTAATGAAACCAGGTGTCGTGCGGCAGATGCAGGTTTTAGATTAGTTTAATCGTTTTTATTTGCACGTTCCTTCTTCATGGACCCCAATTCGGCTAGACTGCTGAGCTTGATTATGCATTAACTCATAATTAATTTCACTTGTTCAAACATGTCTTCCCATGCACATGCATTCGGCAATCAGGTCTTTACGTGCATTCATCTTACGATTAGCTGAATAGTTTATAAACTTGTTGGCAGACAGCTCTCTATAGCCGTATATCGTTGTAAGTGGCTTCAGGGCCGTATATGTGGAACTGTCTGGTCTCACCCGACATGTTCCGGTTTGGCATTTAATTGTTTTATCCCTTGTTAGTTTTCAGGTCAAACTGACTGACACGCTTCCGGATCACGAAGCACCCGGGAACCCGATTGAAGCCACGCTTTTCGGCTTGCTGTGTGTGAGGCACAGTGTGTCACATTTTGTGTCAACAGGTCTCTTTCAACCCTATCATCGTTCTCAAGTTAAGAGAGCAAGTCTCTTGAGAGGAGGGGTGTTTCTACTAGATGATTGGGGTGATTACAAACCTTCCAGGGCTGCTACACAAGTTGGCAAGCTGCATAGGCGACGCTTTAGCCGGCTAGGAGCAAGCTCCAAGAGTAACAAATACAATTCACTGGCTTGAACGCGAACCAAGTGTTTTAGGAGTTGAAGAACAGATTGGTGAGCTCTCTAATGCAATTCAGAGGGTCAAACTCTCATGGATTTGCGAGGGAAGCAAAGGAGAAGCTTGAGGGCCTCCAATGGAGTTAGAGAGGGAGAGAGCTGTTGTCTGAGCACTGGAGAAGGGAATGGTCGAGATGACCATTGGGAGAGAAAAGGATGAAGGAAATACCCCTTCCTCCAGGTCAGATTTTAAGGCGCGACACTGCTCTACGAGCGGCAATGCTGCCGAGCTGCCCTGCTGCTCAGAGAGGGGCAGTGCTGCTCTGGCCTGTTAGCTCTAAATTGAAAACTGTTAGATAGGCTGAAAAATAGTTGGGCACACATTTGTTGTTGGTCCGACGGTTTTCAAAATCTAGCTCATAATATATAGAAGATAATTTTGCATTAAAAATCCTGAACTATTTTTAAATTACTCTAACTATTTTTATATTTTTTGTCTTGTATATTTATATTAGAAACCTTGTCCTACTTATTTTTTTCCCACATCCCTCCAACTTTCGATTGACCATGAATGCATGCGTATATTTCAGTGATTGGATCAATTTTTTAAAAAAGATTAGGAGTTGAGATAAAGAGTCGTTGTAGAACAGCTTTTTTAATCTTACAGAACAAATTAAGATTGAAAGTGGAATTTATAAACTCTTGGAAAAGATATAGATAGAATTCTCTATTTTTTTTAATTGACATAATCATTGGTTTACCAAAATGATTCTAAGTTTTTGAGATGCTCCTACTCCAAGTTGTACTCTTTTTATTCTTTTTTCCAACGAATACCAATGTTTCATTAAAAAATAGTCCCAACTTTGTGAAATGAATGAAATTATGGGATACACCCAAGAATATTCTTGTTCCGGCAGACAGCAGGGGCAATCACAGACAGCCTATATGGATCCCCTTTTTTCCCCCAAGTCCCCAAGCAGCCGCGAAGAGAGATCACGCGCTCAACCACCGCTTCTCGGCCGCGGCCTCCCTCGGCCCCTCCCTTCCTCCTTCCCTCCGTTGGCCGACGGGGACGGGGAGCGAAGAAGACTCCCTTCCTCCTTCCCTCCGGTGGTCGCCGGGGACGGGGAGCGAAGAAGCCTCCATTCCTCCTTCCCTCCGGAGGTCGCCGGGGACGGGGAGCGAAGATGTTCTATGGGACCATGGTATGGGACCCGTGGCTGATCGTGTCGCAGATCGTGTGCCTGCAGTGCCTCTACTACCTGTCGCTGGGCGTCGCCATGGCGCTCCTCGTCGGCACCCGCATCCCGCGACTCACCCTCCTCTACCTCTTCGACTTCGCCACGCTCACCCCGCGCACCCCCACGGGTTGGTGCGCCATCGCATCATTCCTCCTCGCCGCCGTCGCAGGGTACGCCGCAGCTCCCTGACCCCACTCTCATCCACTTGGTTCGTCCGAAACTGGAATGGATTCTTCTGGAAGTAGTCAAAACGCGAAATATGCCTGTCGCGCGCGCGTGTGCTGTGGCTTATCGCTTCCGGGTGCGAGAACTACTCTTGTCAATGGAAAGTTAAGCGGGCTGTGTGTTCCCAGGTGTCCAGATCTGTACGTTTAGGGCAGCCACATTGACTTGGAAATTTCAATTTCAACGTCTTTATAAATTGCTATTTCCTTAAGCACTAGTTAAGTGCAAGAGCTCAGAGGTATCGTTGCAGCAATTGGTATTGACATATGTAGAAAGTAGTGCGTATAAAGGTTTTGGTATTATTGTTATGAGCCTATTCATTTTGCCATCCATTGTTTAGTAGCTTACCATATGTATTATATGAAATAATACTCATAGGTTTTTCTATTATGCTCGAGAGTAACAGATACCTTAGTCTTCTTGTCAATTGCTTATTCTTGAGCCATACACCATTACTTGCTTATATATAAAAGAATAAATGACACCAACATATTGCCATTTGTTAAATACTTTTCTGGAATGGGGGTAAGCAGGCCGTATGCAAAACATGCCCCCCTGCATTCGTTTTTTTTCTGACAATAGTGGCAGTATATACAAGGGACAAGGTAAAGAGGAAAACATCTTTTGCTGCCTCGCACGATCACTCGTTCCCCAATTAGACAGTACCATCCTTTGCAATCCACTAATTTCCTTAATATCTGGTGTCCAATGTATCCATTTCAAATTAAAGCATCTCGAGCAAGTATCAAAACAGCAGAATACCGATTGCTCTTTTCCTGTAATAAGTATTTTTAGAGTCTAGCTACTTGGATTAGCCCATTTATTTAGACACTACCTTTCTTCTGGATAAATTTTGTAAAATGAAGCAACTATATGAAGGATAATGTAATGATTTTGATCCCATTTTTAGCATTGACAGTTTGGTATTATTTATTGTTTTTCAAGATTTGCAACTCTTCTTTGTTTTGGTGAGAAATGATTTATTGCTAATCTTGCTTCCATGCTTTACTTGAGCAGAGCTGGGTTCATGCTTTATGTGATTGAGAGAGCCAAGAAGTGCCTGGACTTTGCAGCAACACTCTACATAATCCATCTCTTCATTTGCATTGTTTATGGTGGATGGCCAGCTTCAGTTACATGGTGGGTTGTTAATATCACTGGTTTGGCAATCATGGCTCTCTTGGGTGAATACCTATGCATTCGGCGGGAGTTGAAAGAAATTCCAATATCACGGCTTCGTGCAAGTAAGTGATTCATTCATATT
This sequence comes from Miscanthus floridulus, assembly GCF_019320115.1. Lineage (NCBI taxonomy): Eukaryota > Viridiplantae > Streptophyta > Magnoliopsida > Poales > Poaceae > Miscanthus > Miscanthus floridulus. The sequence continues at coordinate 83,203,647 of NC_089584.1, read as the reverse complement.
AAATGCCTTTTTGTTTCCTTTGGATGCTTTGTTTGTACATGTAGACTCCATTCCAATGTATTTCCTTACCTAGTTAGTCTCCCACTTATTTTTCTGTGCACAAGAGTCTGGTTCAGCAAGAATTTTACATTGAATTGAAAGTTAACATATGCTTACAATGAACTCTGAAGCAATGAACATGTTACATTTTTAATAAGGTTACATTCCACCAATTTTCTAGCAATATTAAATTTGCAACTTAACCATGTCCAAATACTTGATCTACCATTTACCTATACCTTTGATGGCCATTAAAAGACCTCACACTGTACAGTGTACTGGTGGGACATATTGTGTCAGTATAATGTAATGTGAACATTCTGAAAAGATTACTGGCCTGGTTATTTCACTGATGGACCTATAGAGAAGAGAGTGCAAAAGTTCAAGTAGAGAGACTTAAATGCTCACTGCTCAGACATGCTCAACTTTGGCTAATTTCTTTACATTTTATGTGCTATATAGTTTGTTGCGCTAATCACAGTTTTTAAGGCGGTAAGGCGAGGTGCGGCGCTCCACCCCCTTCCAGACGCCTAGGCGAGTTAGGCGTGCGGCGAGGCGACGCCATACACATACTCTAACCTTCCATAGGACAGCACAAACATACACTTATACATGCCTTTCTGCTGCCAATTCTGGAGCCCATGTAGCAGTGATCCTCCTGTTTCCAGTTGTCTTCTTCCATGTGCCATACAGCCCCTAACAAGTTTCAACATGTGTGACTCATTAATATAATTATGTAACAGAAATACTTTGTAATCAGATTAAATATGGATAGTGAAATACCTTTTGATGATCTGAACTCTCTTTTCTTCTCCCAAACAGCAAGCTGCATATACAATAAGGAATTTAGCAACAGCAAGGAAATTTAGCAACAAAAGACACAAGCAAATATCAATATATCATCATTACATCAGCCCATAAACTTAGATAAGAGTCTTAGTGGCATAGTTAGCCACATTACAAACATTCCAGAAATATAGATAAGAGTCTTAGTGACATAGTTAGCCACATTACAAGCAGTTCACAAATATAACTACGTAAGATAGTCTTAGTGGCATAATTAGTAGTCCACAGCCACAATTACATAACATAGCCCAACCACCAAAAGTTCTCATGGCATGCTAAGTAGTGCACAAGTACAACACAAAAGTAATTTTAGTGCAGATCTGAAATCTGCTAGCAGCCAACTCTCAACAGTCAATATCCGTCATCAAACTCATCAAGGATGTTTGGAGCCTCCATGTTTTCGCCGCCACCGTTGGAGCCATTGGGATCCTGCTCACAATCACTCACATCAGCATCGTCATGTGGATCTTCCTCTTCCTCTTCTTCATTGTCCAAACCTAAGTCTTCTTCAAATTCAGCCAACCTTGACTTTCCATTTCTTGCACGCTTGCTGCTGGCATTCCTTGGAAGATTGCGGCCTCGCAGCGAGCTTGATTCACCAACAGCTTCATCCACATGTTCCCATGTAAGGCCATTGCCATTGTCACACCCACGGGCACCTTGAGGATGAACATAGGAGGAGTCAGCCCACTCATTGTCCCAATCAAACTCCTCAATGACCAAAGGATCAAATTTTTTCCCTTTTTCTCACGCCTTAACTGAACCTGGTCTTCATCTTCCGGTTTGTAGGAAACAAACACAATGTCATTCAATCGCTTATGCAGCAACCTATTCTTTTTTTGTATGCACTACAAAGAGAATGGGAAACACAAAAATAAGGTGTCTAATTGG